>NC_039267.1:13756236-14056236 GCF_003368295.1 Carassius auratus
TGATGTGGAATGTGCTTCTTGGCTTGCTGGATATCCCGTAGTGGTTTGGGTGTAGGAACTCTGCTGTAGTCCTCCTTCAGTCCCTAAAGAAGAGACATTTTTGTATACTATATAATCAGATCTCATACACACACAGACAAAAGTTTAACAGACGAGTTAACCTAAACATTGTTACTCTGCTCTGTAAAAGTCTACTTCTGTGTTGCTCTCCAAGACAGAAAGAGAATGACAGATCTTGGTTTACAAGACATGTGAAGGTGGTAACGGTGTCGAAACATAGTGGGAGTGCTTCAGTCTCCCCTCTCACTTACCAGCTATCCTAAATCTCTAAATTACCTCCTAAACAGGAAAGGCCTCCTTCTTATCATCTTAAGTCATACTGCAACAATACAAAATAACTCCACACTTTACTGACAGGCACACTTTGTGAAATTGAAAGTACCAATGTGTGCCCACTTTAAACTAGTAGTTTTGAGTCTGATATTTAGATTCTGACCCTTTATGTCCTGTTGTTCTATGAACACCATCCTCTTGTTGTCCATTCTTTGGATAAGTGGAGAACTGTTCTCTTCCTATGTAGGGTTGGGTTGACAAACGACAAGGAAGGAGCAAATAATAAACACAGATTATGTAATTAATTGGAGGAGAGACATGAGGAAGTGAACTTACATACAACAAATAAACACAAACGAAAAACAAAACAAAATCAGATGGGAAACAATTTTCAGGAATGGGCGTATGGGCATCTTACCCATGATACCAAAGGAGAGGAGGTACGTTTCGCTGCATTGTAAGAGTTGGGAGATGAAACAAAGGGGTCCCCATAATCCCCCCGGTGACCCGAGACCCACGTCTACCTCCGAGAGGGGGATCTGGGGTAACCCGGGAGGCCGGCCTAACACTGTGAGGGCCACGTATGAGCCAGCTATGAAGTACAAATGAGATTTGGTCAGCGGTGGAAACATGTTGTCTTGACACAAGCAAATGATTTATACTCACATTTGATTAATTTCACCACTTCAACGTGGTTCGATTGCGTCACCAATGTCCCGTTCACCTAAAGCACAGGAGACAAACATTAAAATGCATTATACTCCAACATACATGCAAGTTCTCTTATACAGACTCAAACATGAAGTCATTTTTGTTGTGACCAGCAGGTGGCAGAATAGACAGATGCTGAAAATGGCAGTGGTGGAGAGAGAAGTATTATAATGATTGCTTTTACATTGTTCGAATAGAAAGGCAAACATTTTTAATACTTTTTCGTTTGCCATCAGCATTAAGCAGATACGCATTTATCATTTTAACAAATCTTTGAATGTCTAGTCAACATTTAATTTCACAAACCTTGCGAACTTGGTTGAATCAAGCTGTGAGATCTTGTGAAGTGTGTATCTGTATCCAGCATGATCATGTGTTCACTGTGTGACGGTCGGCCCGTGTTAATTGAATGCTATAAACTTTGTACTCTTGATTTCAAATTATGCTCTGCTTTATGTATTTGTCTACCTGGATTTTTTATGAAAAATATGATTCCCAATGCACACAGACTTCACAGAATACTGAGTGCCCTTTTGGATACAGTCACAATGTTTACTAGCTTTTTAATTATATTTTTATAATCCAGTTAAGATTGATTATGACCGGCATTGACCGTTTCGGGCAGATTTAAGAATCGTAAGCAGGCTTTTTGTAAACTTAAGAGCTTATGGTAGGTCTAGGGTTGTAGACCTGTTCTAGTCTGTGTTGTGGCAAGGCTTTGCGACACTCTCTAGTGGCTTTGTTGGAGCCGAAGGGATTCCCCAGAGTCCCTACGGTGCTCCCAGATCGAATATCGGATAGACAATGAACATTTCGTCATTCGCTGCACACTCTTTGCTGGTAACTAGAAATGATTGCAGCCCCAATCAGATTTGCCAGCCCCCTTTCGCAAAGCTAATTGGTATTTCAGCTTCACCTCTTGTGGAAGACCACTGAGGCGGGAAAGGGCAGCAGCACTCTTTTTCCCTTTTCTTTTGTCCTCATCAGTTTCTTTTTGCCCACTCCTACCATTTGTGAATGGAGTGCTCGTGTGTGTGTGTGTGTGTGTGTGTGTGTGTGTGTGTGGCCCAGTAGCTACAAATGCCCACTTTTTAGTAGAGACAAACAGGGTGATGGTTTATACCAGCTCCTCACTGTGAACTAGAATCGGGGGCTCGTTCGGGAATCCGATTACCAGAGAATTCACTGAATTTTACTGAAATGACTTTGCCTTGACACTGACAATTAAAGACATTTGTCGCCACCTTAACATTTTGATAGCTCATAGATCAGAGGTGTCCAGTCCTGCTCCTGAAGGGCCAATGTCCTGCAGAGTTTAATTCCAGCTTGACTCAACACACCTGCCTGGAAGCTTCTAGTGATCTTTAAGACTTTGGTTAGCTGGTCCAGGAGCAAGACTGGTCAAGATTGGAGCAAGTTTTGGCAGGTTTTTGCAAGCAAATACTTTACAGTTTAGAAGACTTTGCCTTTTGAGTGATGGTCGGAGCTTAAGCAAATTTTGGTGTTGCATGTAATTCTCCCTTATCTCATTGAGGCTTTCAGATCTGACAGCACACATACTCTCCCTCCAGGAGGTGCTGATGATGTTGGATAACTACGTCCGCGATTTCAAAGCTCTAATTGACTGGATCCAACTACAGGAGAAGCTGGAAAAAACAGACGCTCAGAACAGGTGATAATATGCTTGCTATCTAAATGGGCACATTCCATAGACATCTTTTGTTTTACATATAGCTAGTTAAATTATGTAAGTATTTATTAAGTTAAAATTACAAATCTGACCTTAACCAACATCTTAACATAATATAATTAGTATATATAGACACACATACAAATATATACAGCATGATCAATGAGTAATTTGTGTTGATTCAGTATTTCACGGTCTCACCGCTTTGCATAATGAGTAAGTGACCACAACACTAGTACATTGATTATGGTATAAAAAGAGCTTTTAAGTTGTGTGTCAAACTGTAAATTGCTCCTGGGGAAGCTCTGTACATTTCTGCAGAATTTGAATGTGCATCCTTTAAGCCCCTGCATGTGTGTTTATTAAATATTTTGGGGAATTTTTAAAAATGCTTTTTATATGTTCTGATAAAGTACCTTTCTTTTGAGAGTTTCATCCTGTTCCCGCAGGCCTACGTCTTTGGCTTGGGAAGTTCGAAAGATGTCACCAGGCGACATGTAATGTCCAGCCCCTCGTCAGACCGTATTGTTCCATCACCTGGCGTTCGGCGTGCACTCAATTTTGGGTAGGCCAATCTAGTTACATCCATCACACCCAGGATCACTCAAAAACATTTGCCTCAAGTATTCAAAAGTACTTCCTCTCCAATCCTAGCTCTTGTTTATTTTTATATGCTTAGTATTTTTTTTACGGTAGATACCCATTTAAAAAAAAAAATACTACAATACAGCTAATAATGTGGTGTATAGGGAAAATATTACTGTATAGGAACTATTCAGTGTATACAATTGCTATTATAACAAAAACTGAAACATGAGGTCCAATTTATTGAATCATGTTTTTCTACTTTCAAAATATCGATGTTTGAAAAATGTAGTAAATATGCCGTTCCTTGGATTTCTTTTTTTTTTTGGTTTACTTGCAATTTCAGACATGGCGTATGCGCATGAATCTGGCCTCAACCCATTATCCCTGCACACAGCATGCTAATTGACACCATTGTCTCTGTTTGCAAACTGTGGCGACATGAGGCTCCCCTGCATTATCATAGTTTTTTTTTTTTTTTTTACTGATAGTGTTTGGAAGGCAATTGATAATGCGATTTAAAATGCCAACGAATGCTTAGATGGAGAAATCAATGGCAGATATGATGCATATCATAGCCTCGCTACGAGACCGGAAAGACTACGCCTGTCTGGCAGAGGCTGGGAGGAGAAGGGGAATCGATCCACAACGGCCTAAGCGTTTTGTGTAATGCCATTTTGCCGGGTTCTCCTCATGCCTGCGCTTGAGACTTTGGGGGGTGCAGATCTAAGTGTGGTTAAAGACTGCTGAAGCATGGGAATCCATGTCTGTATTATGCTGTAATTGGACGCCACAGGAAATGGATATTGATCAAGACATGGAGGGCGCTCGGTCTGAAGTTTCCATTTTAGTTCCCGGTGTTTGAGGAAGCCCAACGATGCATAGTTAGAGCGTTTGCGATGGCTACCCATAGAAGGAGACTATTTAACAATATAGTTAATGGCGGTGAAACATTTATCTATTGCATTGTGCAACTGGTAATGAATACCACAACACGGCTACTGTCCATCTGTGCATTTGAATCGGAAACCTTTGGTTTAAATGGCTTGTGTGTGATTACAGTGGTCCCCCTCCCACTTTGGCTGTGGCACGTCTCTCGCACAGTGGACCAAGCTGGGCTGACCGAGTCAAGTGTTCCCAGTCACTTCCTGTCTCCAGCCCAAGTGTCAACATCCCTGCTGAAAAACCAGGTGAATGGATCTTCTCTATTGACAGTCATGTGTTTTCAAATCCAGATGTGTTAAGTATTTCTGTTTATGTATATGTCGGTATCCATCAATCCTTAGCAAAGAAAGATGCAGAGGGCTGGGAGACCGTGCAGCGTGGGCGCTCCATGAGGCCACGCTCCATCACCATGGTGGCTAAGGTAAGCCCCATTCTGGCCCATGTCAGCCCCAAAGATGACAGCGACAAGGAGAACCAGCACCTCCCAGCCTCAACCTCAGAAAAAATCTCAGGAGGTGATGGAACAAGAGCAACCTCTACCCCAAGAGCAGAGACAAGAGACGGAAAAGACCTCCGTCATCGAGGTACTGAGATCATCCTGCTTCCCTTTATTAATTATTTAGAGCTCAGGCATAGATATGAAGGCTCTGTAACATCAGTATGTTTTTGTTTGGTCACAGTGTGTTCATAGATAAACTGTCCAGACAGGGCAGTATCAAGTGTACAAGCATCGATTTTTGTACATGTTGATCAGATTTAATGAGGTTTATTAAATATTGATGATGCAATGTCCTAGATTACATTTGAACAGTATGATAAAGCCAATAGCTCTGTTGCAAATCCTAGTGAGCTGGCATGCTACCTACTTCCTGCATAGGCTCAAAACAGCACCCTCTCTAAAAATAGAACATCATTAGCGACTGATTTGGAATGCTCTATGCAGCCAGCATCTCTTAAAAAAGAGACTTAAGACTTGACCAAAAGAGTTTGTCGTTGGCATGATGCTAAGTTAATTTCACGATTTGCCAGTGGGCATAAAATATCACATTGTTTACCAGTAAATAAAACATTCATCTGCAACACTGTGGTGTTGTCTTCTCCAAAGAGCATTTGATGCCACCCTAGGATTTTGCCAAAATTTATTAGGAAGCAGTTGCCTACTTTTGAAGCAACCTGCACATCGAGAGCCTTGAACTGCTGCCTCTGAAGACAAGCTTACTAGGTTTTACAACCGACGAGCATGTTTGTGGTTTATGATCATACAGTTCTTGGTATGATACATGTTTGTTTTGAAATGCATGATATTGTGTAATTATTTAGCATGCTGTGTTTCTTTTAGTTCTGTTTGTTTTCTTGCTGCACTCATATCTACCGAATGGTCTGTCCTACAGATGCGGCAAGGAGTGCGGTGACATGCATGTTTGTGTTCATATTTGTGTGTGCATCTGTGTGTATATTGCACAGTCCCCAGCAGAAAGTATTGAAGAGCCAGGGCAGAGTGTCAGCGCACCCTCTGAGGACACGCCACCCTCCACCTCTGACCCCACGCCACCCCCTACCTCTCCGCCTTCGCAAGCCCAGTGCCCGGAATGGGATTCCGATCCAGGTCCTCCTTCTGTAACCCTTTGCCAAACAGAGGAGCCAGGTACTGGGCAAGCCAAAGTAGAGCAGGGGATGGATGGGTCGGTGTGGAAGGTCGCGGCACCGTCAGAAAAGGTGGAGGCAGCAGTCTACGTTCCCCTGGCAGCGATGACACTGGAGAGCATGCTGGACCCCACAGAACTTTCCACCGTGAGTGCCAAGAGACACAGGCCAGGGTCATCACTGCCGCCTAAACAAAGTCAATCCCAAAAACCTCCAGGCGAGGCAGGATTACCCCCCCCCACCCTTTTCTTAGCAAGTATTTGTATGTGCGTGCTGACGGGTGAACTATTATTACTGTGAGTAGAGAACAGGAAGGCCCAGTTGTTTGTTTTTATTTTAGGCTTATCAAGTGTCTCGTGCGCCAGCCAGACACCTTGACTGGTTTAGTCCCCATGGGCTGTCATTGACCTTGACCTCCCTTCGAGCCTTGACCTCCCAAAATCATGCTAGATTCACCACACATGCAACTAAAGTGGCTGTTAATGGAGCATCTGCAGATCTCTCTCACAGCCAGAGCTCCTCTGATCAATTATATTAATTTTGCACTGTATAGTTCTAGGAGCATAGTTGGTGGTTTATAGATAGCCAATTTTTACCCCTCGTGCCCTTTTCCTGGTTGCATTGGCACCGGCAACGAGGACTCTGAAGCGGTCGAGAACAATGTCTTTATTTGTGGCATTTACAAACGTCAACAACTGGTGAATGGAGGACGCAGTGATCGGAGCTGTTCTTGTTGTGTGTCGTGGGTTTCATGATAACAGAGATGGAATGTAAATGCACAGTTCACTTGATTGAAAGAGCATGAAAATCTAACTAAATCTCCTATAAAAAAATGTGCAGTGTTATCATCAAGGTTAAGAAAAGAACAAAATGCTGCTGACAACAGGTAAATGCCTTTGGGCCAGATTTACGAACCTCTTGCGCCAGGGCAAACCATCTTTTCACGTTAAAATTGTACTGTCAGGTTTTACTAAAGACACGCAGTGAAGAATAAGCACTGGAAAGGAATGGATGCAAATATTTTTGTGTCTGACCTTATTGAATATACATTTGTAGGAGTTTCCCTTTCTGACACAATTTATGGGAAGATAGTATTAAAATGAATCACGCAATGCATGTTTTGCGCTTGTTAGTTCATTGCTGTTTGCGGCATTATTTAACGCCCCAAAAAAGCATGTCTGAAAGCAGTGGTTCTCAAACCTGTCTTGGAGTACACCCAGCCCTGTACATTTTGTATGTCTCCCTCATCTATCACATTTGATTCAGCTCCTTAGTGGAGACTGCAAGAACCTGAAGTGGGCATCTCCAATATAGGGAGACCTGCAAAATGTGGAGGTTTAAAAAATGTGGTCTTATAGGATTAGTTCAACCAAAATTGTAAATCCTGTCATTAATTACCATGTCGTTCCAAACCCATAAGACTTTTAAGATTTTTTTGTTAAAATCCGAGAGCTCTCAGACCCTGCGTAAACAGCAGGATTACTACCACATCAGTGTCCAGAAACGTAGCAAGGACATCGGTAAAATAGTCCTTGTGACACCAGGGGGTTCAACTGTAATTTTACGAAGTTTTTACGATGTTTTTGCGAATGCTTTGTTTATATAAAGAGGAAGCAAGCGCATATATCAGGATACTCTCAACTATGTCGGCACGTTGTAGCAGACGGGATGAGGAGGAGAAGAATTATAGAACAAAGGTTTGTTTTTCTTTTTTGTTTTTTTTTGCACAAAGTATATTTATGTAGCTTTGTAAAATTATGTTTGAACCCGTGATGTAACGTGGACTATTTTATCGATGTCCTTGCTACATTTCTTGACCTTGATCGTGATGGTAACCTTGCTGTCTATGCAGGGTCTGAGAGCTCTTGGATTTTATCAAAAATATATTTATTTAAGAAAAAAAAAAGTTTTGTGGAAAAGGGGTGATTTAAAATTTATAAATTCCAGATAACAATCCTAGTACCATATTTCTGTCCAGAAACCAACTAGCGGCAAAATGTTTTGCTTGAAGTTCAAGACTATTGATTGGTTTAACTACTTGACCTATAGACCAAATGGCTTTTCTTTACACGGGATGGCTGTAGAAGTGAGAGGATGACCCATGTTTTGGCATTCTGCTTGTCTCCTGTCTTGTCCTTATAAGAGAAACCTCCAAGGGGTTAATTAAGACTAGACCCACAGCATTTTCTGTGCGCTACCGGCTTCCATTACTCAATGGGTGTTGGCCTCTGTACAAAACCCAGTCTGAAACAATGGAGATGGATGAGGTTTAAACTCCCAGACAGAAGCACAGTCTCAGTCGTGTCTGAATCCGGAATCATTGCTTCCGAGGCCCAGACACTACCTCTCTGGGTGGGTCAGATAAGCCCAGCTCTGTTTAGACTCCAGATCTAAGACCAGCAGGCGAGCTGTTGAGAGAAATCCAGCTCTTATTATGCTCGTTAGCATGATGTTTGACAGTGACCTCAGTGCAGCATCTCCATCTTCTCCCACGGCCGTCTGAAATTGGCACTCAGCATACTGTTCACTCATCAGGTTCTGAAAGCGGGGGTCAAGTGTTGTGGCCTCTGATGGCAGTGGGTAGGATACATTTTCCATAATATTTTGCCAATTTACCAGTCATCACGAGTCATGAAGACCCACAGGTGCACCCCTAGAAGGAATGTATGGGTAAAAATGTGCCCCTCAATAAGTCCTCTTTTTGTTACCACCTTAAAATTTGAAATAAACCCTTTTGGCCCACAGGTAACTATTCTCCTGCTACCCCCTTCTAAGTTTTCTTAACTAACTTAACAACTAATATAATTATATAAATGTACTTAGATTTAGTTACTTTATTAATTATATTAAATATTATAATTACAATTATGTATACATATGTACACGTTTATACATATGGATGATTTATGTACATTTATATAGATAAACGTATTATAATTTATATTTATTTACATGATTAGATTGTTGTATTCCATTCCGTAGACATGTGCTACACGATTGTTTGAAAAACATTCCAAATTAACCTATTTTGCCAACTACAAATGTGTAGACTTCAGTAAATTACAAATAACTTTTAACCATGACTATATTCACAATACAAAATAGGCTCTCATACCTTATTACTTTAAATATGTAGTAAAAATAAAACCTCTTCCCGTCTCTTTGTCCCTGTTGTGGTTGAGTGCTGCATGATTTCGTCATGCTTCCCCATGCGTGGTTTTTGTGATTGATTGTGTTTATGGCGTGTGCCTGGATTTTCATTTCATTTGATCGCTGTTCAGTTTCTTACAACATCTTTTGCATTTGCACGTTTTTGTGATGTGCAGGCTTCCACCAAGCATTTAAAATTGGGTTGCATTTCAGAAATTTGAGTCTAGCCTGATTTCAGATGAAGTGCTGAAATGATTGCACCATGTCCCAATTGAAGTTGTGCTGCCTGGGCTTGTACTCAAGAGCCTGGTGTGGCTAACTTGGCACCGTACGGCTAGTTTTGTGCCTGTTTGGTAACTTCAGTGGCTGATTATGAGTGTTTTGTGCCTGTTGTCAGCCCCAATCCATGGCTGAAGTTTTGGCTAAGAAGGAAGAGCTGGCTGACCGCCTGGAAAAAGCTAACGAAGAGGCGATTGCAAGTGCCATCGCTGAGGAGGAACAGCTGACGCGTGAGATCCAAGCAGAGAACAATGAACTGGAGACCGAGAGCGACTTCTCTGTAAGTCAACAATTAACCCCAGTGGTTTATATGACTGATGTCATTACAACAACATCAATCTTTTTTGCTCTTTTATGTGTGTTTTCTGAATTTACTGTCATTTTTAATTTTCTGTCTTAAAGGCAGGTATCGGGAGTGGCAGTTGTGGCTTGAATTTAGACTGGAGTGAGATGCTAGCTGATTATGAGGGTAATGATGTGGTTAGCATCTGCAATGCTAACTGTATGTAGAAGTTAATTATTTATTTAATGACAAAACGAAATGGATAAAATTGCTGGAATTAAATGAGTATTTATTTTGAACAATATTTTCTGCAAAGTTTGACTTTTAATGTTTAAATTTGTAATTGACTCCCCTTTTACTTTTTACTAGTGCTGTCAAACGATTAATCGCATCCAAAATAAGTTTGTTTACATAATATTTGTGTTTGTAAATTTATTATTGATATCTCAATTTTAATTAATTCTCTTTTTTTACGAAACTATATCGATTCTTAAATCCCAGGGCTTGACATTAAGCCTTGATATGTGTTTGTAAGTATATCAATCATTCACTTGTATGAGTAAAAAGTTACTTGTCCAGTTTTTTTTTTTTACGAAAATGTAATCCATTATGAGGCAATAGTCTCATCACTGCTCTGAGGTTTTACTTTAGCCAGCATATTTGTGATATTTGCCTTAAATTGAAGACACTTTTTAACCTTATGAAGGGCAAGATTTTCTTAACCTTACTAAATGTACGTGTCATCATTTACATCAAATCCTCACATTTGAGAGGTTCCATAAATGCATTTACACAGTAAATTTGCAAATGCATAATGTTTTAAGATTGGTTTCCCTTTTTTTTTTTTTACATATAAATCTGAAATGTTGAATTTTGAATGACGCTTTTAAATTTGAAACCAAGCCACGAGTAGGTGGCGGCAAGTCTCAGAATGAGTCACTGATTCAACCAATTCGTTCAAACTTCTAATTAATTCAATAAATAAAGCAAGTGACTGTCTTTATGAATGGCTCACTGAATCTTTGACTCTGAATCGTTCAGAAACGAAACACACTGCTGTGTATTGCTCGGAGATGCGTTTTCGTAAGCCAAAATGGTCTATGATGTGTTAATGGTCTATGATCAGTTGATATTAACTACTTGTTTATTGAACTACTGTTGTATAAAATCAATGTCACATTTGCAATCATGCTGGTGCTTAGTCGTGTGATGTTGCTTACCTATATCATATGTTTTATTTATATATATATATATATATATATATATATATATATATATATATATATATATATATATATATATTGTGTGTATATGGGTGTATGTATGTATGTGCTGGCCTAATTATTGTTTGTTATTTAAGTTTTAATCAGGATACTTGTCTGTTAAATTCTCTTTACTTGCCCCTTCACAAAATCCACTTGGACAAGCGTTAATGTCGAGTCTTGAATCCCAAGAATCAATTAGTGTGTCCTGATTTCAGTTAATGGACGGAACATTGAAAGGCACTTCACATCCAATAAATCGCAATATGCATTGTGTGTTGGTAATTTTTAATATGAAAACAAACTTTACAGTCTGTATCCTGTCTCATGTAATCCCTCATTCAGTCTTTCAGCCACGGAGAGACATCAGTATAACAGCTTGTAAACCGTGTCGCGTGACTTTTTACTCACAAAGCATATTTGGTGGCCATAAACTTATTAATCAGCCAGAAAAATGTACTGTAGAGAGGGATATTTTGCTAAATATATGCACAATGGTTTTCTGTTCTTTAATGTTTTTTTCAAAAAATCGTTTTTATGACGGCCTTTATTTAAATGTAGAATTTTAACTTAATTAATAAAAACGTCATTAAGTGTAATTTTAAGTTGTTATACAAATCAGTCAATTATAATAATGTAGTACCAACTGACTCTCATGTTTATTTTACAGCATTAGAAGAGATTTTTTTTCCTTGAGAAAATTTGGCATGTACTGTACCTGATATATAGCCAAAATAATCAATATTGAATTTTGATTATAGTTCACACACACACATTATTTCAACAAAAACTTTTATTATGAATGTGATTAATTGCGATTAATCGTTTGACAGCACTACTTTTTTTTCTGTTCATGCAATTTTTTCTTGTCGTATTTAATTTTTTTGAAGAATGTATGCTTATATAGACTTTGCAGAAACTGCATTTAATCAAATAACATAAACGTTTCACGCATTACACTGAATGCTGATAATCTCAAAATGACAAGTCTTATATATTGGTCTAACACTTCTTGTGAATGTGTTTTATTGCGTCATCTTCTTTTCCGACAGCTCGAGAGCCTTGGCGTCAGAATACCTCCTGGGGTGAAATCGTGGAGGAGGAGCCGGCCCGCCCGCCCGGTCACGGCATTCACATGCACGAGAAACTGTCCTCACCTTCACGCAAACGGTAACCGTTTCATAGATCTGTGTGTTACAGAACTTTGTGTCTGTTCTGAAAGTTTACATATTTTTGTTAAGAAAAGATTGTCTTTAACATGGTGGTATTACCAGTGGAAGTGTCATTTCTGAACAGAGCTGCAAATAAAAGTTAAACACTTTTACTATCTTCTGTTGTTAGGGAAACAAGGTAGTCTTATCCCTGAACTCACCATTATGGCGATGTTGTTACATTCACTTAATCAAAAAGACTGCAAAATGTGCCATTTACAGGTGCAAAAATGAAACGTTTCATTTTTTTAATGCTTTGTAAATGAAAATGGACATCGTATAGAATCCAGTTTCTGCCACAATAAGAAACTAAACTCTTGACTTGAGTTTGTCGCAATACTGAGTTTTTCTTTATCAAAATATTGAGATGTAAACTGTGATTCTAAGAACATTTTTTAATTACCTACAAAAACAAACAAACTTTTTTTTTTTCAACAGTTGTGGCATGTTAACTCTAAACTTCAAGAATTCCAAGAAATAACTGAATTTTGTGATATGAAATCACCTTTTTGTTCAAAAGAGGAAATTGGCTTCCATGTAATCATGAGTTTACATCTCACAGTTTTAGCTTCTTTCTCTGAATTATGCGACATAATCTCATCAATTAAAAAACAAAACAAAAACAAATGTCCAAACAGTGCCATAAATTCACTATTGTGAGGAAAGAATTTGGACTTGTGAGATGTCAACTTAAAACTCAGATTCTACAAATAAAGTCCGAATTGGTAAATATAAAGTCACTTTTTACTAGTTTTATTTATTTATGTGTTTATATATTTATTTATTTAATCGGTGGAAGTACGCTTCCATACAGTTGTGATCCTACACTTCATAGTAATTTATTAGTGCACAAATGTAAAAACATTATATTAAGGGATGTCGATTTTATTTATTAATTTAGTGTATTATGCTAAAACACTATATACAAAAATGTTCCATTATGCCCATTTTCACAGAAATCATTAAGTTATATTTTGACATGCATTGAATTTTCTAATGACTATTGAAATGCTTTTATACGCCACAATAATGTAATGTCTTTGAATAAATGTAAATGATCTCCATTTATTAGTGAAATTGAATTGAAATACTTGTGATTTAATTGATCCACATATCATGTAAATCACTGTTTGTTGTCAGAACCATTGCAGAGTCCAAGAAGAAACATGAAGAGAAGCAACTCAAAGCCCAGCAGCTCCGAGACAAACTAAGAGAGGAGAAGACCCACAAGCTGCAGAAACTGTTGGAAAGGGTATGTTTCTCCCCTTTAGCGCCTGTAGACACAGCTCATTTCACCTCGGCCACAGGGGAAAATCCTGTTCGCATGCCTGTTGAAAGAATCACTTAACAGCCATTTTAGTCGTTCAGGGTGATTCACTCCTGGTGAGATTCGTACATCTGATGCTGGTAACTCTGGAGAAAATGTTTGTTTTTATTCGGCTCCATTCTTGTCGAAGGAGTGAGATCTAAGTCAATATTGAGTATTTATATCTCTGCACTTGAAGTGGACCACTAACATGTTATTCACACCCCTGACAAGTCTGACTTCTGCAGACCGATTTGTCGGGATTTGATCTTTTTGTATCTCTTTTTTTTGCCCAGGAAAAGGAGGTGAGGAAGTGGAAAGAGGAGCTGTTGGATCAGAGGAGGAAGATGATGGAGGAGAAGCTGCTTCATGCTGAATTCAAGCGAGAGCTTCAACTCCAGGCCATCGTGAAGAAAGCGCAGGAAGAGGAGGCCAAGGTCAGACATTAAAACTGATTAAGTGTGTTACTGCACTGATATCAGCGCAAACTTCGATATTTTCTTCCAAAAATGTTCATATGTAGTTCACTGATTTGTTTAGGTGAATGAGATCGCATTCATCAACACTCTAGAAGCCCAAAACAAGAGACACGATGTTCTGGCTAAACTAAACGAATATGAGCAACGGCTTAATGAGCTGCAGGAGGAACGCCAGCGGAGACAGGAAGAGAAGCAAGCGAGGGATGAAGCCGTTCAGGTATAGCTGCTTTTTATTTATTTGCTTAATGCGTTAAATGTGTGACTATATAATTGAATGGTTTTTCAGGAGCGTAAGCGGGCCTTGGAGGCGGAGCGGCAGGCGCGGGTGGAGGAGCTTCTGATGAAGAGACGGGAACAAGAGGCCAGAATTGAGCAACAGCGACAGGAGAAGGAGAGGGCGAGGGAAGACGCAGCGCGGGAGAGAGCCAGGTCAGCATCACATCCTGCCAAAACAGACCAGAATCATGATTCAGCTAAACACAAGGGCAGAAAGGACCTGGGCAAAGAACTCAAGGGGATTCAAGCTTTGAGAAACGGCCTGATTTAGGGAATGATTTGTGTAATAGTGATGCGTGGTTCGTCTCATAACCTGTGGGCCCCACGGGTAATCCACAGGTCAGGTCGGGGCGGGTTAAGAAATTAGCACTTTGTTGCGGGGTGGGTTGGGGCGGGTCACCAAAAACAAAATTAAAAAAAAATCCATTTATGTTTCATGGAATTTAGTGGTGGAAATTTTGATTCTTTCAAGAGATTCGTTGATTCACAGTTCGTTCACCAAAATGATTCATTCACTGATTCGTTCTGTGACCATTACTTCATATTACACAAATACCCCAGCAGTTGGCGAAAAAGAGTGTCTAATGTGTTTTGTCTTAAGTCAACGAACGTATTTACTTGTGACAAAAACTGATTTGGCTTTATTAGTGTGTTCATGATCGCATTAAATAAATAGTCAAAATAAAGTGTTCAGATTATCAAAGCACAATGTTTTATCAGGGATTAAACATGGAGTTATGTTCTGTATTCCAAATATGAAAACGAGCGCATGTGCACCAATAACTTCGCTTTGTATCTGCTGATTGTTGATCGAGATTTACATGCTTGGCCGACTGACCCTGTATACTCTCATTAATTTCATTCATGAACGAGATGTATCTGTTCATTCAACTCTTTCACCTACGAGAAGATCGTATTCGTTCCCTACATTCAACAAGTCACATGCTCCGTCACATCTTGACAGGATGAAACGGTTCACGGAGCTGTTCACGAGCTGCGCATGCGCTGCTAATAGCGCCGAGCTCGCGCGCTGCTGTGGGAGGAACTTCATTGAACGAGAAATGAGTCTTTTACTGTCTATGGTCAGTGGATTACGTAAACGAGAACGATTCGTTCACCGAAAAGATTTGTTCACGAACGAATCATCATAGTGCAATTACCTATAGCCTATATTGATAAGGTTACAATACGAAGGTCTAAGTAGCAACATAACTTCCTTGATGTCCCCGATGCGCGAGGCGGGTCAGGGCGGGTCAAGAAATTTTTTCTTTATTTGCAGGGCCGGCTGGGGTGGGCCAAATAATTTCACAAAAGCGGGACCCGCGGGTTGGAAAAACCCCTGAGCCGCGCATCATTATTGTGTAACCCTTAACCAAAAAGTATGCTGTCTTTCAGAAGTTTGGAGTCAGTAAGATTTTACCTTTTTATTTATGTTACAAAAGATCTGAAATGCTGTTATTTTATATTCTCTACTCATGAAAGAAGCCCTAAAGCAATCAATTGTCACTGTTTCAGTAAAAAAAAAAATATATATATATTAAGCAGCACAACTATTTTCCACATTGATTATAATCAGAGATGTTTCTTGAGCAGGAAATCCGCATTTTAGAATAATTTCTGAAAGATCATGTAACTTCGAAGATTGGAAGCTCAGCATTGACATGACAGAATTATTTATTTATTTATTCGATTGCATTTTCGATTCTAAGCTCACGGTTCGATTCGATTCTCGATTTTTACATTTATTCTTTTTAAAGCACAGATTGTCATTTCTCAAACTAGACTTTTATGCAATATAATATCTGACCTTTGTTTGCAATGTACCACACTACATTGTCAAATTTAAAACTTTTATTAACAACATAATGTAACAATAACTTATATCTTTAGTCAATTGAAAACTTAAAATAAACTGCCATCCAGTTTCTCTTTGTAAGTGTAGTCTTCTTCACAAAAGATATTACGATGTATCTATTTAAAAGATTAAAGATAAAACACTTGTTAAACACTTCACTGTCATTCATTTAGATTTAGATTTATATGTATGTATGTGTGTGTGTGTGTGTGCATCATTACAGTCTGTAAAATATGTGTATCTCTTATTACAAGACTGCAATCACTAGCAATCAGAAGAATTCCAGTTAATCAAGTATCTACAAAAGATCTACTCTATAAACAATGCATTAAATTACATTAAAGACAAAAATAAATTAAACAAGAAAAAGAAATGATTACTCACATGTATCTGGTCCACTGATGAAGTCATGGGTCAAGTCATTGTGCGTTAAAAAGAAATGTAATTTCATAAAATTATATTTTATTCACAATAGAATATAGATAACATATCAAATGTTAAAAAGTGAGACATTTTGAAATGTCATATCAAGTATTGACTTATTTTGGATTTCATGATTCATATAAATTCATTTCATGTTTATTTGTATAGCGCTTTTCGCGATACAAATCATTGCAAAGCAAGTTTACAGAATTCTTTTTTGTACAAGACATAGTCAACCAGACGATGAACACTATTAACAGCAATTATAATGTGATTGCATAGTAAGTAGCAATATTTGTTAGTTCTGTTTGTTGATTCAGGGTTAGCATCATCTGAGGTCCTTTGTTTATTGAAGATGCTGCACAATCACTAAGAAGTTCTCATGAGAGCTACACATTCCAAAAAAGTTGGGACAGGTAGCAATAAGAGGCCGGAAAAGTTAAATGTACATATAAGGAACAGCTGGAGGACCAATTTGCAACTTATTAGGTCAATTGGGAACATGATTGGGTGTAAGAAGAGACTCTCAGAGTGACAGTGTCTCTCAGAAGTCAAGATGGGGAGAGGATGACCAATTCCCCCAATGCTGCGGTGAAAAATAGTGGAGCAATATCAGAAAGGAGTTTCCCAGAGACAATTTGCAAAGAGTTTGAAGTTATCATCATCTACAGTGCATAATATCATCCAAAGATTCAGAGAATCTGGAACAATCTCTGTGTGTAAGGGTCAAGGCCGGAAAACCATACTGGATGCCCGTGATCTTCAGCTCTTAGACAGCACTGCATCACATACAGGAATGATACTGTAATGAAAATCACAACATGGTTTCAGGAATACTTCCAGAAAACATTGTCAGTGAACACAATCCACCGTGCCATTCGCCGGAGCCAGCTACAACTCTTTTGAAATGGACTGTGGCAGAGTGGAAAGCTGTTCTGTGGTCAGACGAATCAAAATTTGAAGTTCTTTTTGGAAAACTGGGACGCCATGTCACCCGGACTAAAGAGGACAAGGACAACCCAAGTTGTTATCAGCGCTCCGTTCAGAAGCCTGCATCTCTGATGGTGTGGGGATGCATGAGTGCCTGTGGCATGGGCAGCTTACACATCTGGAAAGGCACCATCAATGCTGAAAGGTATATCCAAATTCTAGAACAACATATGCTCCCATCCAGACGTCGTCTCTTTCAGGGAAGACCTTGCATTTTCCAACATGACAATACCAGACCACATACTGCATCAATTACAACATCAGCGTAAAATAAGGATCCTGGTACTGAAATGGCCAGCCTGCAGTCCAGATCTTTCACCCAAAGAAAACATTTGGAGCATCATAAAGAGGAAGATGCGACAAAGAAGACCTAAGACAGTTGATTCCTAAACTTGAGACACTTGTCTCCTCAGTCCCCAGATGTTTGCAGACTGATATAAAAATAAGAGGGGATGCCACATAGTGGTAAACATGGCCTTGTCCCAACTTTTTTGAGATGCGTTGATGCCATGAAATTTAAAATCAACGTATTTGTCCCTTAAAATAATACATTTTCTCAGATTAAACATTTTATATGTCATCTATGTTGTATTCTGAATAAAATATTGAAATTTGAAACTTCCACATCATTGCATTCTGTTTTTACTCACAATTTGTACAGTGTCCCAACCTTTTATGGAATCGGGTTTGTACAACATTTTGTCCAAGCAATAATAAAATGACACAAATTCATAATTTGTCTTAAATATAATTTTGTTTAAAATAAATCGAATCATGAGTTGAGTGAACGGTTACATCCCCAGTCATATCTGAATGTTTCCTTTTTTATTTTTTTATTTTTTTGTGCTGTACACACCGTAGGGACCGTGAGGAGCGTTTGGCTGCTCTCAGTGCGGCTCAGCAGGAAGCCATGGAGGAACTACAGAAGAAAATCCAGATGAAGGTAAACTACCACAAGTCATCTTTTGACATCATCTTATTCCCTAGTACCTTGGCCAAAACTGCCGTTATGCAGTGTTAATAATTTTTTCATTGATGGAAACGAGACGATAACTTAATGAACAACAGTTTTATTGACAAAAGCTATGATAAGCATCCATTGGCCTTTTCATCAACGAATAAAAATTGTATTGCATGTTGTGTTGCTTGTTGAAGCCTTCACAAAACATTCATATTATTGGATTATTACGTTTTCTCCAGTTTGGAAATTTTAGAGAAATGCTTTCTTCATTCATTATAATAATTTTACCAAATCTAAAAGTAAAACCATTTTCAGCATGACGAGAGCAGCCGTCGACACATGGAGCAGATGGAGCAGAGGAAAGAAAAGGCCGCTGAGCTGAGCAGCGGAAGACATGCCAACACGGACTACGCCCCCAAACTCACCCCTTATGAACGGAAGAAGCAATGCTCACTCTGTAACGTTGTGGTAGGTACCACATTATGCGATTCTCTCTTATCTGTTTGACTGGTTTTAATACATTCAGGGCCATTGACGATGGGGGAATTCTGTCCCATTTGAGCCAATGAGCGCAGAGATTCCTGCAAGGATGGACAGTCCGTCTTTGTTGCATTGCCAGGCAGAGTACATAAAAATAACAGACCACAAGGTGATTCAGAGGATTTTCATAGAGAATGCATGTAAATGAGAATTTAACTGCATTAATTAAACATGAACTCTGGGCGGAGATTAATAGCTGGGCGTGATTATGCTTTTCAAGCGACAGGCAACAAATCTTTGAGTGGCCGCATTTATCTCTGACGCGCCCTGCTTTTACTGCAACTGGGGCCAGACACCTTGGAGCTTCAAACTGACATCAGATTAAGCGCTGGGGAGAATGAAATCTTGTTAAAAATGTCAGATGACCTTGGCCAGGCTCTGACACCAGAGATCATCTTTAGGTCAGCGGGAAGCACTCTAGTTAATGACATTATACACAGACTGTCCTGTGTGGGCTGGACTCCAGGACTCAAAGGAGACAAACAACACAAGCATCTAGAGACTGGTGTCCTCACCTGCTATAGGGAAAACTTTACTGATTTTGTGTTTTATGACTGATTTTACACTCGGGTCACTTTCATGCAAAGCACCTTTCAGGTTCGGTCCTATTGGAGTAACGTTTGGAAGTCAGTGCACAACACAATATTGTCGCTAATTGGAAAATTTAACCCACGAATTGAACTCAATGTACTCCGTTTACTCTATACGTCGCATAAAAAGAGATTAAAAGTGACTTTCAAGTTTGGATCATAAAAGAAGATGTTTTGATGGTGGTGAGAGTACGAGATCAGCCCTTATGGAGTTTGAACCATCAATCTTTTGTTTACCAGCCCTGATCTTTTCAGTTATACCAGCCCAGTTTCTCATGATCAACAGAACCATTACATGAATAATAGAGACTTTCCGTAGAGGAGGAGTCTTATATGCTTTCACATGACCTCTTGAGTTCTCAGGACAGGTGAGCTGCACTACAAACTCAAGAGGGGATATTTGAGCTGGTGAAAAACAGTGCTTGAGGCGCCGATACATTCGAAACTCTTTGCTCCTTTTCCTTATCAGTTATTCACCAGTGTTTTCAGATTTTCTGGCTCTTATGAGAGGTGTGTGTCAGCTCTGCAGATGTCTGTGGGATCGAGGGATCATATTTAGCTTTAAAGGGTTGGAACATATGTCTTGATACCTGAGAACTGTCAGGGCGTGAATGATGCCGAAACGCATTGTGCGGTAGATCGGTATTTTTCAGGCCCATGGCTTTATAGTTGGCGAGTCGCCTCACATGATCTCCGACCTCTGTGTTTGTGTTGCAGATCACCTCTGAGGTCCACCTGTTCAGTCACATTAAGGGGAAGAGGCACCAGCAGGCAGTGCGGGACAGCAGCAGCATTCAAGGGCGGGAGCTGTCTGATGAGGAGGTGGTGAGTCTCCCCCACTAAAAAACACAGAAGAAACAAGGGACCTTCCCAGGAGTCCATAGTGGAAAAAAAAGAAAGTTTTGATAGAAATCCAAATAAATGTATACATTTGCATGAACTTTTAAATATGAAAGTGACTTAACATCCTAATGTACTTAATGAAAATGGATATTATAAGTACAAATTTATATATATATATATATATATATATATATATATATATATATATATATATATATAATTTTAATTTATAAGTTAAATATTTATATATGAAAGGCCAGATACATAATTTATAATTTTATATATTTTAGCAATTTTATAAAAAAAAAATATATTATTGTAGATGCGCTTATTTTTCTTTTCTTTTTTTTCAAATAACCTAAATGATGCATACAAATGTATTATACATACAAAAAGCAAAAAAAAGTAACATTTCATACTAATTTTGTATAAAATGCAAATTCTTACTTTCATTATATTTATTGAAAGGTTACTTGAAAAAATGTGCTTAATGTAAATTGTTTTAGTCTTGCCCATATTCTTCTCACACACACATCTGTTTGCTTTTATTGCATGTATTTTATAAACTAATTTTGAATTGTTCTGAATAATTAAGTATTATTAAAATAACAAAAATAAATTATTATAAATTATACATTTTTTACAAAACTTAGTTTTTTATTTGAAAATTAGTTTAATTTTGATTCTTTATTTCAAAATGTCATTATACGATACATTCAATTAAATCCAAAAAAAACCCAGAATATAGCATTTTACTCTGATTTTATATACAAATATGAATTATTAAATTTATTGTTCATAATATTTCTTGAAAGCTTAAAACATTACTTGAATATTTGGTGGTACTTCATGTAAATAATTTCACTCTTGCCATGTTTCTCACACAAACAGTACGCATACACTCCATTCAAGTTCATTTTTATGGCATACATTTCATTTTATGATTTTGCACATCAATTTTCATATCTGTAAAGGTTGAGTGGATCGACACCAACTTTCCCATATTGTCCCCAGTTTGTGGTACCGTAAAAAGCTACACCGAATCAATGCTAATAGTGTTTGTGTATATGGTGCGGGGTGAGATCACCCTTCCTTGTCTCTGGGCTTGACAGAGTGCCTTTCCTCTGAACGCCGCTCGTTAAATGCGGGATCTCTCACCACAATTGAGATTGGCTTTCACACTGGGCTTCTTTATACGGCTGACAACTGTTGGTGCTATATGTCGCACCTTTGGCCCCTGGACCTCCTTCATTCAAACCTTTTTTCAGCGGGTAATATTTAAACCCCCACTGCTAGCCCTAAATCATTAGCCTTGGCTGCGGCCACCTATTTCTCTGCCTGACAGTGTGATAAACACACAGCCGAGCCACCACGCCACGGCTCGCAACCACGCGACACACGTCAGGTGCAGCCGACTTAATGAGGCTTGTCTAGATTGTAGAGCTTGATGTGTTTCATTGAATTTACTGTTCACGTGGAACTAGTTTTTAAACAACTTCCATTCGGTTTACGTTTAAAGGGAAACCACCATTTACATTTGATTTATTCAATGTCTATAAAAGTCAGCGAAATTAGCTAAATTGGAAACTTGAATTTGTCTGAACTGTAAATTTGTTCATCATACCGTGTCCTTGGTTCTTATTGGAAAAGAACATATTGCTTATATTCCTTCATCTATAGAAGTTTATAAGTAATATGTCTAAATGTGCAATTTTGGTAATTCGTTCCCATTTTAAGGAAACCTGGCCGTGAGACTTGTTTGGATAGTCTTGCCATGGACGCCCCCGTGCTTCTTATTTATGTCTTTGCTCATTTTGGTGCGCTGTATTTCATTCACGCAACCGCCAACTATTTTCCAGTCGGCGCTTCCATAATTCTTGCCGTTATGAAAGATTTTTAATTAAAACTGAGATGGTTGGCTGAACCGTGCAGAGGTCACAACATAGTTTTTCAGCAGAAGCGTGTCCAGAGCCTCCGTCTGTCCTCGTATTTAGTCATATTTCGCTATTTAAAAGACTCCGAGTTAAATTGAAAATACAGCGATTATCAACAGCAATGGATCAGTGTGTCTGCGGGACACTTGGATTGCCTCTTGGACTCTATATTATCCTTTATTGGTTGTCATCTTTTCTGGTTTAAAGTGATATATCGCGGCTCTGGGCCCCCAGTGTTTGACACGTAAGAGTTTTATTTATCCTCAACCTTTGACGCCAGATCCAGAAACACAGCTGTACGTTCAGTTATTCAAGCTGAAATATCACACAGCTTGTTGGAGTCACGGCATAGTGGTTTGCACACAAGTGCTCATGTGGGACAAACAGATTTAAGTCCAGACTTCTGTTGTGTATCAATACATTAAGTGGCTTAAAGTAATTTAAAGATTATGAAGTAAATATAATAGAACACTATAGTAGTAAGTGCTGTTAATCGATTAAATAAAATGCAATAATTAATCACATTAATCACAATTAATCGCGATTACTCACTCATTAAGATGTTCAAGTCTGAATAAACTCAATCCTTTAGCAGTTGTGAGTGGGGTGGCCAAACCTTGATTAAACAAAATGAATAGCCTGCATTAACACCTTATATTTATACTAAACTATTTGGTAACACTTTAAATAAGGTTTCAGTTATTAACCTTAATTTACATGAACAATTATTGTATGGCATTTATTAATGTGAGTGTCTGCCTCTCTCTCTCTCTCTCTCTCTCTCTCTCTCTCACTCACTCACTCACTCACTCACTCACTCACTCACTCACTCACTCACTCACACACACACACACACACACATGCTAAAAATATTCATGTTCATATTAATTCACAGTACATAAACTGATGTTAAGATGCAACTTTCAATTTATTTATATATATTATTCAATTATATTATTTGATTTAGTTTTTTTATTTCTTTTATATTTTTTCTGGAATATAGAATATAAAATAATTATATACACATATTAAACATATCTCAATATTTAATATTCATAATTCATATGTATTTTATACTATTTATTTGAATTATATTATTAAAATAGAAAAATAAATATAAACATTTATTTGCATATTAGTTCTTTCCTTTAGTGTTCTGATTAACACAAGTTGTTTTGCGTCCTCTGAACTTTTTTTTTTTCTTTTGACAACAAAGACCAAATTATGCATCATGTCAAATTACGCATCAAAGTTTATAATGTAGTCTTGCAAGGGATGCACAAGTCAAGTTTTTTATTGTGTCTGTGTGGGTTGCTGGTTAGTTACCTTATACCTCCAGTCTTTACATTGTACCTGAATGACAAACAGCTGTCCGTTTCACATTGGGGAAAGCCATCTTTTGCCGGCTCTTTTGTGTCACACAAAAGAGTGGAGGATGGGGACGTGTATCAGTGTGACAGCGAGAGCTTCATCACGGCCCCTGGGCAGCGGCGGAGGTGTGATGTTTTGGGTGCTCTCTCATTACGCCCCATAGCACTGTGGGTTTTTGGGTGTTCAAGCCCACGAGATGGTCTCTCTCACTTTTTATATCCCACTCGCACGCCTCCTATTATTACGGTGTGCAAGTGGACACCTGTCCATCACCTGTCCGTCCATGAATTTGATAGGTCGTCATTTGCCATATTGTCCTCTTTCTATAGCATACATTTTTTATGCCATTCTGAGGAAAGCATCACTATTAACTATTGCTTATACTTGGAGTTTGGGTGGAGGGGTGGGGGGGGGGTTAATGTTCACCAAACCAATCCAACTATTTCAATCTGGCAAAAGATTCTCACAGACTTGAGTCATTTAGATCATCTAAATTATAATTTTCATGCATTTATTAAACAGGGTCTTAAAAAGGTCTTAAAATTTGACATTCCACATATTGAAAGCTTTTAAATCCGATATTATAAAGTCTTAAATTCATAACATCATGTCAAGAAAACTATCTTTCTCTGTATTTTTGTCTTATTTTTTTAAAGGGGTTATTGGAATGAAGATCTGTAAAGTTGCAAAGACTGAAGTCTCAAATCCAAAGATATATTCTTTATCAAAGTTAAGACTCTGCCATGCCCCCCTGAAATGCCTCATTTAAACACGCCCCCACATGTCTACATCACTATGTGGAAATATTTGCGTAATGCCGCACAAATGTTTACGCAAAGAAAGAAAGCGTTGTTTCAGTAACACAGTTATTTGTCCTTCCGAAAGTAAATTAATTTAGGAATCTTTGAGATTACTTACAACAGGACTGCAACGCATTTTATGGACGACCGTTTCAAGAACCTAGGAGAGGAGGTCATTCTTAATTCTGAATCAGCTACTTAGAGTATGTTTTGTTATTAGTTTAAGTATTTTCTATTGACTTTTCAAATGCAGAGTTTTGCGTGTTTGCGAGTTTTGTGTGTGTGTGTGTGTTTGAGAGAGAGAGAGCGAGAGAGAGAGAGAGAGAGCGGCACACAGTGGAGTTTGTGGCTTGTGTACACATACGAGCTTCATCACTGAGTCTGTCATGTGACTCTATTCCTCTTTCGGGCTTGAACTTATTGTAAAACTAAGGATAATATTATCCGTCTTTACATTTATTTTGAAAGATGAAGCTTGCAATTATGGAAAGGGATGTTACATTTCTGACGAGTGCTTGCGGTGTTCGGCCAATCACAATGCACTGGGTCAGTTTGCCAATCAGAGCAGACTGTGCTTGTCAGAAGGAGGAACTGATGCGTTTGAGAGAGACAGGCCATAGAGGACCTACAATAATGTAAAGTATTTGAAAAATAATGTGTTCTTTGAACATTAAAGCATGTCAACATATTCTGTTACACCAAATACACAAAATAATGATCTTTAAAACAGCATCACATGACCACTTTAATACAAATATATTTTATATTAAAATATTTGTTATACTAAACATCCTCAAATCGAAATAAATTTATTGCAAAAAGAAGAAATTAAGTTTGTTTAAAGGGTTAGTTCACCCAAAAATTTAATTTATGTCATTAATGACTCATCCTCATTTCGTTCCAAACCCTTAAGACCACTGACCCTTAACAGCATTGTCTTCTCTTCCGTGTCTGTTGTGAGCGCGTTCACAGCACTGCAGTTTAGTGATATCCGGTTCACGAACGAATCACTCGATGTATCCGGATTTTTTTTAACCAGTTCACCAAATCGAAAACTGAATCATTTTAAACGGTTCGCATCTCCAAGAAGCATTAATCCACAAATGACTTAAGCTGTTGACTTTTTTTAATGTGGCTGACACTCCCTCTGAGTTCAAACAAACCAATATCCCGGAGTAATTCATGTACTCAAACAGTGCATTAACTGAACTGCTGTGAAGAGAGAGATGAAGATGAACACCGAGCCGAGCCAGATAATGACTCGTTCACGAGTCAAGAACCGGTTGCATCGGTTTTCGGATCACCAGTTGTGATGGTAATTTCGGTTCTTTTCAGTGAACCGGTTGAAGAAAACGGTTCACCGGTTCTTTTGCGCTCGATGTAATGACGTCATTGGCGATGATTGCCCTTGATTCAAGCCTTCGGTTTATCCGCACTCATAACATTAGCACAGAATCAGTTCAGAATCAATCATCAAAAGAATCAGTTCGGTTCAGATGCTCTGTGTCGGTCTGCTTCACGCTGAATCACACATGCACAGTATCATCATCATGTCAGTATCGGACACGTCTGACAGAAACGGCTCTTGGTACACTGTACTCAGAGGGAGTGTCAGCCACATAAAAAAAAGTTAACAGTTTAAGTCATTTGTGGATTAATGCGTATTGGAGAAGCGAACAGTTTCAATGATTCATTTCGATTCGGTGAACTGGTTCAAGAAGATCTGGTTACATCGAATGATTCGTTCGCGAACTGGATATCCAGACTGCTTTGTTTTGAACTCTCTCACACAACAGACACGGAAGAGAAGACAATGCTGCCATTTTTGGACCAAAATTTATTTTCAATGCCTCAAAAAATTCCAACGGACCCTCTGATGTCACATGGACTACTTTGATGATGTTTTTCTTACCTTTCTGGACATGGACAGTATACCGTACACACAGCTTCAGTGGAGGGACTGAGAGCTCTCGGATTAAATCTAAAATATCTTAAACTGTGTTCCGAAGATGAACGGAGGTCTTACGGGTTTGTAAATACATGAGGGTCATTAATGACATAATTTACCTTTTTGGTTGAACTAACCCTTTAAATATCTGTCAGAGGAGTATACAATTTTTATGCAGGAAATAAGACTTCTTATGACAATTTATTAGCAAGTAAATGTATCTTGATTTAAAAATCTTTGGACATTTGAACTGAAAAACAAGACAAAATATTGATAAAATATGTTTTCAAGTGCAGCCAGAAGATACAGTAGAAATTATTTCCATATTTGAGTTTTTGTGAGCAGAGCTGTTTTAGCCTTAAGCATTTTTTTTTCTAAAATTAATATTAAATAAATCCCTTTCATAAAACCTCCAGAAACCGTGGAAAAGTGTCCGTTTAATATTTAGCTCAGGTAAGTTTTGTTTTGTCGGAGTATGTCCAGAGCAGTGGTATTATGAAATTATATGATTTTCACTTAAAATGTATTCTTAAATTAAATTCTGTTTGAGTCCCAAACTGTCGGACCAATTGACTTGCCATAACTGTTTTCCATTCCTCAGTTCACTCGCACATTAGGAGCTTAGCTCTGGCCCTGATCTCCTCATAGATCTTTTTTTGGGGTGCTCCCCTCTCCTCCAAACCCCTCTTTATAATCTCAAGATGGTGCATGTCTTTGAGGTGTTACAGAAACAATCCCATTAAGTGAACTAGATCGCCTTTCAGAGAGATTACTCAACAGATGCCTCTCTGGCCGCAGGGAGGCAATGGTTATGACTGCAGGGTCGACTCCTGTTCCCCAGGGACTCGGGGTGGATGCCACGTCCAGCACACACACAATAACTCGTCCACTTGAAACACTATATGATGCAGATGTACAGATTTCAAACGGAGGTCCATGAGGCAATTTGTCACATTTGTCTCAAAGTCATTCATTAAGGACAGGTGTCAAGCATTCGAGGCTGTGGTCGTTAAAACGTTGTTATTGTTCACTTCGTTATTGTTCAACCTTAATGGACCTCTGAAGAGCTGTTAGAAGAAAGCGAGAGCTGATGTTTATTCAGATACGTTGTTCGTGGTCTCCAAACAAATCCCTAAATATTGAGTACATAGCTTATCACTCAACTTTGGCTCCGAGCATAAATAATACTGATAGTAAGGGTCGATTTATTTTTTTATTTTTTTTATTGAGCTTTATACATCGTCTGAATAAATAAGCTTTCCACCAATGTATGGTTTGTTATGATGGGACAATATTTGGCTGAGATGCAACTTTTTGAAAATATAGAATATTTTGAATATATTGAGTTAAAGTTGAAGTTCTTGGCCATGCATATTAATAATCAAAAATTACGTTTTTATATACATGTTTCAAAATATCTTCATGGAACATGATCTTTACTTAATATCCGAATGATTTATGGCATGAAAGAAAAATCTATTATTTTGACCAATACAATTTATTGTTGTCTAATGCTACAAATATACCTGTGCTACTTATCACTGGTTTTGTGGTCACCGAATTGTTGCCTCATATAGTGCACGTACCCAAGTTATTTAAGTCATACTAAACCTCCAGAATCAACCTAGTAGGTTTTTGGCCCCCATCCTCCGCTAGCACACAGCCTCTGAGGTATCGACTCCGAGTGGGAACTCTTATCTATCTCACCCGCTGCTCCCATCCTCCGAGGTGCCGGATGACAGGATAATTGGATAATTGCTTTCTGGCACATGCATCACATCATCTGAAATTGAGTTACATCCGTCTTTCTTCCCATGGAAATATCGGCATCATCAGAAAGAGACGGAAAGCTATACCTCTCTCCCCCCTCAGCACTTCCGACCGCCTTAATGCCAGCAGCGAGCAGAGGAGATGCCTTCATGATTACGGAGCACAATGGCTGGGCCGGGAGGACTCTACATGCCACACAAAGAGCTTGACACCTGGTCTTTCAATGAAGGCACTCCGCTTTACATCCTAGTGTGGGAGTTGAAGACCGCCCTTTGGACATGTGCTTGGTGGTTTGATGTTTGATCTCTTCTCTTGTCGCTCTGTTCTGACACACCCATGTGTCATTATTCTATTGTACTTTTTCTGGATGCACATGACTTTGAACTGAGAGGTCTCTCTCGTTGCCTAATGGTTAGAGAGTTTGACTCCTAACCCTAAGGTTGTGGGTTCGAGTCTCGAGCCGGCAATACCATGACTGAGGTGCCCTTGAGCAAGACACCGAACCCCCAACTGCTCCCCGGGCGCCGCAGCATAAATTGCTGCCCACTGCTCTGGGTGTGTGTGCACTGCTGTGTGTGTGTGCACTGCTGTGTGTGTGCACCTTACTTGGCTGTATGTCACTTCACTGTCACTTTTACTTAATGTCTTTCTCGTGATTTGAATTCCTAAATGCCTTTCTCACATTTGTTTGCTTCAGTTCGAACTCAGATTTGATCTATTAAAAATTATTTCCTGCAATTGAAATAAAGCGGAAACAGAATATAAATATTAGATGAAAAACTTAAAATGAAACCGAAATAAATACATTTTATGTACTCAAATTAAATTGAAAAATTACTAATCTTATAAAATAATAATAAATTACTAATCTTAAAAAAATACATAAAAATAAAGCTGTATAAAAATATGACATTAAAAAAGCTAATAAAAATTATAGTGAGAATATGAAAGTGAATGCTAAATTCAAAATGATAATATGCTTTATAAATAATTCTAAAATAACAAATTCTGAATCTGTGCTGTTGAATATTAGTTCATGTTAAATTATTGCATTACTCGTAAAAATGCATTGTTTATTTTAGTCTGTTTGTATGTATAAAACACGTTTTTGGTCTGCCTGGTTTTTAATATTATGATATGATTATATGATAGGACAAACTTTTAAGGACTTTGAAAGATTGCCACAAAAAACTTAAATGTGGTTATAGGTTATAGGTACAGTTAAAAAATGTTTTATGCAATTGCATGTACAAAACCTTTTTTTTTTACGTTGTTGAATTTTATAAAATGTTTTATGCAATTGCATGTACAAAACCTTTTTTTTTACGTTGTTGAATTTTATAAAATGTTTTTATTATTATATTGTATTTATTCTATTATATTTTTGAATATTGAATCTGTATATGCCTTGCAATAAATTGAAATACAACAACAGTCATCAGCTTAGTTGTTAGTATTATAAACAAAAACTACAAGTAACATCTTATTACATCAAACAAGTAAATTTTAACACCTGTTATTTGTTACAAATTGCACCCAAAAATGTTTGAAAATCACCTTTCACTCTTTTCAAACAAATTTGCTCTTATATGAAAGCAACATTTACGTAATTCAATTAATTAATTATTTATTTATTTTTAAACAGGAACACCTGTCTCTAAAAAAGTACATCGTAGACATCATGACTGACAGCAGCGTGCCCTCCGACAGTGCAAAAGAGGGAGAAGAGAGGCAGAAAGCTCGGAAAAAGGCCAAGAAACTGCGGGCACGTATGAACTCAAGGTGATGCGATCACAGTCTCCTCTCTCTTTCTTCTATCTCTCTGTCTCTCGCTCTGTGTGGCTAAAGCGTGGTGTTGCTGCTTGTGAGAGCTTTATGAGTGACAAGGAGATGAAGAGCAGAGGCGATGTGCATCCCGGCTGTCCACACGGCAACACTGATGAGCTTAATTTATGGCCACTCTCTGTGATTGGGGAGGAAAAAGTGAGAATCGATCTGTTAGCAACTCCCATCCACTCCCCCACTTTCACCTGTTAAGAGCTTTTTTCCTAATTGGTTGCCACCATGCTGCCAAAACTGAAGGCTTCTCTAGTGTACAATAGTATGTTAAAGTATGTGTAAAGCATTCCTGTTTTTCTCTCTTCCAACTATTGATTTTTAAATGAAGTATCAAAGAAAATCAATAGTAATCAACAAATAGGAGCAAACGTGTCTCAGTGTCAGATCCTAGACCTGGGCACTATCAATTTTGCCTCCTGTCACAACTGTTTGTGTGTTTGTGTGTGTGTGTGTGTGTGTGTGCATGTGTGTGTGTGTGAGAGAGAGAGAGAGAGAGAGAGAGAGGGGTAATGTGGTATGGTTGTTTGTCAGAAATGCTAAAAATGGAATAAACCGTTCCAGAAATGTTTTTTTCAGTGTACAGTCCTAACCCTGGGATGTTTTTGAGAAAACCTTATACATCCATACAAGTTTACATCCAACTGCTAATATAATGACTTCTGTAAGGTGTTTGTTTAATTGCAGCACAATAATGCTTGGGTATTGATTATTTGCCAAATATGGGGAATAAACATATAAATATCTACAGGTTTGTACATAGAATTTCTGTATTCATGAGTTGCAGTAACATTTGACACTGCAAGATATTTTAATCGTATGTAAAGTAAATGTATACTTTCCAACATAATTCAATTATTTTAATCAGTTTCTACGTTTGTAAATTACAATCTAATAGTGTTATTTTAAGTTATGAAATTTAAGTTGTAGATTTTTCATACATAACTTACAGTACAAATTACTGAGTACCGTAGTTAACTTATAATAAAAAATTTTAGTTGAATTTGATAGTTGAAATTTCAACGTGAATGTATTAAATTATGTTCACAAGTTATAATGATCCATACATTCTCCGAACTGCTTGTCCTATGCAGAAGAGTCGCAGAAGTTATGGTGTTATTTAGTTTTGATGCGTTAGGAAATTTCTGCACTTGTAAGTTTCTCAGCCCTCCCAGGTTGTAATATTTGCTGCTTGGTAGATTACGAAATTTGTAAGTTGGAATAAGTAAAAATTTGTAATAACATTACTACTTTCAGAAGTTATATCGAAACTTCAACAAACTCTGTTACTATTATTGAGATCTGATTTGTTGAGTTGTTATGGTTGCTACATCCGTATTGGTGGCCTTACGGTAATAGTAATTTGCAGGTTTACTCTCTCGTACTCTCTCTATGTGATGTCTACTAACAGTCTCTGAACTTGCAGTGGAGAGGAGACCGGCAGTCTGCACCGCTTCTGAGCTCATTAATACAGAGGTAGCTCAGAGGGCAGAAAACAGCTCTGAGCTTTGCCTGGAAGAGTGACAACATGAGCCTCCTCTGTTCTCTGTCACTCCTGTGCTGAGCCCTGCAACACTCACACGGTGAGGGAAAGAGGGTGAGGAGGAAAGAATGAAAGGGAGAGAACAGGCGCTACATGTTCATAAATCACGGCCGCCCACAGCTCTGGGTTGCCGAGGATGGCGGCTCCACCACAGGGTGGAAATGAGCCGTTTTATAGGAGCACAGTGTGGCGTTTGTAAAACTCTAGAGACCTTTCTCAGCCCTCCCAGGTTGCCCTGTCCCTCAGTGTCATTGTTGAGCCCGCTCAGTCCCTGTTACAGCCATGGCATGGAAAAGGCTATTTAATTTCCTTAGCTGGACCCTGATTTATTCTTCAAATATATGGCTAGTTCTTTGCGTGCAAACGTGTGGTTTTAATTACCTTGAAAGTAGCATGTCCGCCCGTGTCAGCTTTGGATGTGGGCTTTAAACTTTCAGAGTCTCTCGCTCTTAACTCTTTCCGTCTCCCTCTGATGGCCCTTTCTCTCTTGCGTATGATGTTCGGCTGGTTGCATTGCTTGTCTTTTCCCCAGGCTTGAGAACAGTGTGCTCTGTGTGTTGGTTTACTTTAGAGGGGGCGGCACACAAAAGACCCCCTGTTCTGCACTCCCAGAGTCCATCGCTTTAAGAGTCAGTGAGGAAGGTAGGGAAGAGTGGGAGGGAACAGAGCTGCGAGGAAAAGCATGATGATCTTGAAATGAGGGCTTCAGTAAACCTGAGCGCAGGGTAGGCCAAAATTGTGGGGTCTTAGTCCTGTTTTGGTGTGTATTTGTACCTTTTCAACACATTTATGTTTCCTAAAGGAGTACCAGTAGTATGTCCTGGAAGTACAGTCCTTAACCCTTGGGGTTTTCCTTTGGTAACGTAATGCTGGGAAGTTGCCTGCTGTGAATACTGCACCAGGTCAGGCTCGGCAAAAGGGCACATTTGAGGGATCATGGCGTCCACAAAGGACACACTTGTGATACTTGTGAAATTGGATACCCATATGGTCAGTGTGGCAAAGAACACAAGTCTTCAAGTTCACATCAAGTGTGGCCTTTGGACCCTTTCCATCCTCTTCTGAGTCCAAATGTTGGTGACATTTAGTGATGATAGTTTTTTGCAGCATTAAAGGGAAACCTGCAGAAGCTTTGTTCATTGTAAGTAACATTGAAGTAACAAGAATACTTGGTAACACTTTATTTTGATAGTCCACTTTAGACATTCTACTAGCAGTAAGTAACCTTGCAACTACATGCCAACTAGCAGTTAGTAGTGTATTAGTAGTTTGTCTGCTTAATATCTTCTAACACTTTCTTTGTCAACTTATTGTCAACTTATACTAAGCCTAAACCTACCCCTAACACTAACCCTAAACTTACCCTAACAGTCTACTCTGAGAGATAGTAGACATGTAGTTGCAAATTTCTGAGATTTAGTTGATATGTAGTTGACATGTAGTTACAAAGTTACTTATAGTCCGTAGAATGTCTGAAGTGGACTATCGAAATAAAGTGTAACCGAATACTTTTTGTACGTGAAGAAAACAAAAATAATGGCTTCAACAATTTGTCTCCTCTATGTCTCTCCGCATCACTGTGACGACCTGTTGTATAAAGTCATTATGTATGTTTTCTTCCTGTACAAAAAGTATTGTTAGTCTCGTTATAACATTACGGTTGAACCACTGATGGCAGATGGACTTTTCTGATGATGCTTTTATGGACCTTGACGCTGTTATTTACTTGGCAGTCAATGGGATAATCACAAGCCTCCAGGTTTTCATCCAAAATATCTTAAATTGTGTTCCGAAGACGAATGAAGCTTTTATATGTTTTGAATGACATTGGTGTACGTCATAAATGACACTTTTTTTTTTTTTTTTTTTTTTTTTTTTGTGGACTTTGGGCATACTTGCAAGTTGAAGTTATTAGACAACAAGTCCACATCAAGTGTTCCATTTGGAACAGGGCCAAAGTGTCTGAGAATGGTTGGCCACCACTAAACTGCAGCTCCGATAGTTTCAACTTTAAGACACTTGGACTCTGCTTACCTCAGACTTTTATTTACCATCAGGTGCATGTAAATCTTTTTAATCTCGGGATGTATCCAATATTTATTCCACATATAGCCCCTTATACATGTTTGTTGAATTTATAGATGGATCCAACCACATTCCTCTCGGTGGATATGTTCCACAGGTCACATTTTTCCCTCCCTTTTCCTCGTCCTTTTATTCATCATCAGTCAAACTGTCTTCCTTTTGATTGAGAGCCTCTCAAATCCAATATTAAATATTGCACCGCTGCCCAACCAAATGTTCTCTGTAATTGGGAATGCCGAACGCCTGAGCCTCCCATAGCACATTTAAAATGGATACACTGTATTTGTTTTCTTTTTTTATCCGTCAGAAGGCATTGATGGTTTTACAGTCGATTGGGGGAGGGTGATGTCTGCGTCCAGCATGGGCGGAGGTGAATAGTGGGGCACATCGTGATGAATTGATGATTAGCTCTGCATTGTAGCTTTGTAGCTGCCCCCCTCCACTTATAGCTGGTTACTAATATTTATGGTGCCCGGCCCGTTTAATGGGGCCTGCCTTGTTCAGAGATTGATAGTCTGGCGATTGCCCCTCTGTTTAACCCGTGCAGGCGTAAAGCTGTCAAAGAGGAATATTGTAATCTGGAGGATGAGGACGAGGCCAGGTACGGTTCACAATCTTTCTCCGAGCGCACCACTTCTCAAATTTGGAGGCTTGGCGAGCATCGCTTCACTCTTACAAAACAGAGCACATTGAAATCACTGTTCAGAATTTGGAAAGCATGCTCTGCTACTGTCACTCAAAAGAAGACTGGGTTAAACATAACTGTGTTAATAGTCAAGTTATTGTTTAGCATCTTAATAGTCAAGGTTTAGGGTCAAGGGATCATCACATAGCCTGGTTGAATCTCCAAAGTCTCCTGTCCTTTTAGACACCATAAATTCATTTGAAGTCACTATTCAAATGAGCGCTATTTAGTGTGATCTATTGCTTCCTACAAATCGGTACTAGAAATGCATCCACCTCAATCCAACATCTACAAAAAAAATGCAATTTCCACTGTTCATTTATTTTTCAGTCATTCATTTATCATGTAATCATCCATTCTGATAATGTTTGTCATTTATTCAATTTAGTCGTTAATTTACTCATTCATTCTGTTTAGTCATTCAAATCTATTATTCATTCATTTAGCTTGCTTAGTCATTTATTCAATTCATTCATTCATTCTGTTTGATTCATTCACTTGATTCAATCTGTTTTAGTCATTCATTCTACTTAAGTAATGTTTATTCATTCATTCTATTATTATTGAGTTCTTCATTCTATTTTATATCATCTAGTTGTTCATTTTTTTATATTATTTAGTAATTTGTTATATTATATAAAAAAATATTCAGATCAGACTTCAAAATGTCCTGCTGTGAACAACATTCTTGTTATGCATAATTGGTAGAATTTTCTGCCCTAGCGGAGAAATTAGAATTTGAATAACCGATTATACTTCTTTAAAAAGTCTAAATATATAGAGCTTCCTTAAGATTGAAAAGTTTTTGAAAGTACGTTGATTTGAAAATCAACGTCAACGTTGTTTCTTATTTAGCAGTGTATACCAATACCAATACCAAATACCAAAATCACTTTCAACTCAAATCAAGATTAAACTATTAAAAGTCTTGTGACCACTCTGCTCTCTGACGTTGTCTTCCGGAAAGAGCTGTCTGAGCTTATCAGCCCCTGAACATCCATCCATCAAGCTTATTTTTTGTTTTTTTCTCTCAGGAGCTGATCGATCATCCTTATCTGACGGAATGGGATGTGTGATTGTCAGGAATTTTGCTTGTTGGACCACACCAGCGTGCTAGAGCTGACTGACAGCACACATTTCTTTGGTCCGTGACTCATGAGGGAATGTAGAAGGGGTGATTCACACCAATCGGCCAATCAATCTTATTTATTTTGATTTCTGAACTCAATAGTGTGGTTATTGGAGAGTTTGGTATTCCCTGCTGTGAAACAACATCATCTACTGTGATACCTCTCTGAAGACTGAGCGTTTGTGACTTGTTCATGCTTGTTAGTTTGTGATTGCTGCTAGTGCGGCCCAAAGACTAAATAAACAGTTTGAGGCTCAGCTTGACCTCTTGACATTTTCTTTGTTCAGCACGTCGTCTTATCTCCTCATGTCTTCAGGCTGACAGCCATCGGACTCCTCTCTGGCTCTCTGTCTATCTTTCTCTTTCTGACAGACTTGTTTGTCTTTCTTTTTCAGGGCTAAGGAGTATGAGACATGCATGGAAGCCAAGACCCAGAGCCCTGACTCTCCTTACAAGGCAAAGTAAGCTCCTTGCTCAACTTTTAAGGATCATATACCCATGCTGAGGTCTTCTACTGAGTTCTCATGTCTTAATGCTGTCTTCTTAAATCCAGGCTTCAGAAATTATGCCAGCACTGGGCTTTCCATAATCAAACCTTTATAGTTTTGCCCATTAGATGCAATGCAATGCAATGCAATGCAATACTGATATCCAAGCGGTGTTGTCACTAATCTCGTCTTACAGTCTATAATTCTTTCTATTTTATTTTGTGTGGATCAGGTTTGTGCTCTTGCACAATGATAGTAAAACATGAAAGCATGTACACCTGTGTGACATTCCAGCAGTCTCTGAAAAGGGAATAATATTAATTTTTTTTAAATAATTTATTTAAAAATAATGTATGGAGTAAGGAGTATGGTTATAGATACAGTGGGACTTGAAAGTTTGGGCACCCCTTGCAGAATCTGTGAAAATATGAGTAATTTTCAAAAAATAAGAGATCTCATACTAAATGCATGTTATTTTTTATTTAGTACTGTCCTGAGTAAGATATTGTACATAAAAGATATTAACATTTAGTCCACAAGACAAAAAAATTGCTGAAATTATTAAAATAACCCACTCAAAAGTTTGGGAACCCTTGGTTCTTAGTACTGTGTGCTGTTACCTGATGATCCTCGACTCTCTTTCTGTTTTGTGATGGTTGTGCATGAGTCCCTTGTTTGTTCTGAACAGTTAAACTGAGCAGCGTTCTTCAGAAAAATCTTTAAGCTCCTGCAGATTCTTCAGTTTTCCAGCATCTTTGCATATTTGAACCCTTTCCAGTAGTGACTGTATGATTTTGAGATGCACTTTATCACACTGAGGACATTTGAGAGGTTCAAACACAACTATTAAAAAAGATTCAAACATTCACGGATGCTCCAGAAGGAAACAAGATGCATTAAGAGCTGGGGGGTGAAAACTTTTGGAATTTGAAGATCAAGGTAAATTGTACTTAATTTGTGTACCGGGAAACATACAAGTATCTTCTGTTGCTTACGAAGGGTAGAACTAAATGGAAAAAAATTATATTTCAACAAAATAAGACAAATTTGGCCATCTTCATCGTGTTCAAAAGTTTTCACCCCCAGCTCTTAATGCATCTTGTTTCCTTCTGGAGCATCAGTGAATGTTTGAACCTTTTTTAATAGTTGTGTTGAGTGCCTCAGTTGTCCTCAGTGTGAAAAGATGTATCTCAGAATCATACTGTCACTGCTGGAAAGGGTTCAAATATGCAAAGATGCTGGAAAACTGAAGAATCTGCAGGACCTTAAAGATTTTTCTGAAGAACGCTGCTCAGTTTAACTGTTCAGAACAAACAAGGGACTTATGCACAACCAGCACAAAACAGAAAGACAGTCGAGGATCATCAGGTAACAGAACACAGTATTAAGAACCAAGGGTTCCCAAACTTTTGAGTGGGGTTATTTTAATAATTTCAGCATTTTTTTTTTTTGTTCTGTGGACTAAATGTAAACCTCTTTTATGTACAATATCTTACTCAGGACATTACTAAGTAAAATATAACATGCATTCAGTATGATCTCTCTTATTTTTTGAAAATTACTCGCATTTTCACAGATTCTACAAAGGGTGCCCAAACTTTCGAGCCCCACTGTAAATATATAGTGCACATAATTAGGTGAAACTTGCAGGTTCGGTGTTAATATTTAACAAAACTTTTACAAATATTTCTCTTTAATTGAAAGAAATTTGAAATAAAAATATTAATTAAAAACTTACTAAAATTCTTTACTAAACTTGCTAAAAAATAATAAAATTTCAATAAAGCAAATTAAAGCTAAATACAAATTTAAAAAAGCATGTAACAAACTTACTAAAATTAAAATGTAAACTGAAAATTTTAAAAATGTACTGTAATATACTATTAAAATTGTTTTTTTTACATAGAGTTCATTATATTGGAAAACCTTTCAAATTTTTCCATTTTCAAATAGTGTAAATGTTGTGTTTTATGCATGCTCTATGTATTAAATTAATATCATAAATATGTGACGTAATCCATACCAATAACATTTTTTTTATCAATTATATTTTAATTTCTAATTATTATAATAACTGTCATTTTATATATTCAGGTAAAATTAATGTATAATATATTTAATGATGCTGAGTTGTTTTTAAGTTTAAATCGGGGTTGTTTAAAGGTGGTACAAAAAATAACAAACAAATTTAAGATACCTGGGTATATAAATACCTTAGGATTCAAACATTTATTTTCACAATCCAGTAGTAAGTATAAGGGAGCAGAAATGCTCAATTAAAATAAGGCTGTGTTTTTAGTAATTATTCTTGTTTTGACCCAGGTTTTTGACCCAGTTGTGTGTGTGTGTGTTTGCTTCCAGGCTTCAGCGTCTAGTAAAGGATCTAGTAAAGCAGCAGCAGGGGCAGGACAGTGGCCAGTGGGCCAGTAACAAAGTGTCTGGCCTGGACAGAACCCTGGGAGAAATCTCCCGCATTCTGGAGAAACAGGTTTGTACATATATCTCATAATCTGTCTCTCATGTCTATTCTGATGTCCCAGTAGTGGGACTTGTCTTCTTAAATAATATTCCTGAAAAGACTCCAGAACTTCAGTTCAGAACGAGAAAGCAGGAGATACCAGTAATGACTAAATGGATATATGATGTCTGCTGTTTAAACTGCTGTTTATCTGTTCATCTTTACTACTACACAGTCACACCAGGATTCTTCTGGGACAGTAAGCATCTGAGCAGTGTTCAGACCAGTTTATATCAGTGACTTGGGGGGATTATTGTTTGAAGTCTAGTCTATGTGGATTGTGAGTCTGTGTGTGTGTGTGTGTGTGGATTTGACTTGAAGATAAGCCTCTAGGCTGCTCTCAACACCGACTCCCCTGAACCGCCGGCTTTGGCTGCCGTCCTCCCCGTCTCGCAGTCTATGCAGAGTATCGCTTTCCATCCCCAACTCTCTGCCCTCGGTTATTTGGTAATGAGGGCCAGGTTAGGTGCTTGTTTTCATTGCTGCAGATGTTATTAATTGGCGGAGATCCCCGTTTGTCAAACAGGCGAACATGTTTCAGAGCATTTGGCTGGCTACTGTTGTGCATTGTGGCTTTTATACAAAAATATGTTGGTTTTTCAAAAGTAAACATGATCCAAACGACTTAAGTTATAAAGCAGGGAAGCTTTTGAAGATGCATTTTGGCAATCACTCAAGTTTTTTTTTGTATTATCCCATAACAGAGCTCTACTAATATCCCACAATTCAAAGAGCTGGAAGATTATATCCATCAATTATAAAAGAGGTGATGACTTTTGACATATTTGATAATGTTTTAAAAGATAAACAGTTCTGAAATTCAATTCAGCTGTTCATTTAAAAAGTTTGATGATTGTGTTTCCCTGATAGCCAAATGTACTTTTGTAATCCATTGCATATTGTTTGCTAAAGCATTGCGTAATGTTATCTTGTAATTAGTAAAGTGCCTGAATTTAGTGTTTGTGTATGATGAACTGCATTTTCCAAAGAAACTCATAGTTGACTAATGTCTTAACTGGATCCCCTGTATAATTAGACTGGTTTCAGGTTCACTTGACCCCAGTTGAACCTTTGGGGCTGTTTACACGACATGTTTTTGCATCCAATAATGGCTAAATAGAGTGAAACCGTGCAGGAGAATTAAGATGCAATTAAAACTCGGACGCTCGAAACGCTGTGTGTGTCACTCAAAAAGAGTCTTCTAAAGGCCCATTCACACCAAACTATAATTATAAAGTTTTAACAATCCTTCTAATTCTAGAAGAATAGGGAAGTCCGCACCACAACTATAACGTTAACGCCACAGAAGAATAAAATCATTGGAATCCAGCTGATGAGTCATTAAAAACAGCCATTCAGAATCCACCTGACTGCACTTCCACTAAAGTTAACAAACTATAAAACCTAGTCTAGTCACCTTGACTAATCAACTAGTCAGTATTTGGTCAACCATAGTACCCCATCTCTAGTATATACCTCTAGATCAAGGAGAAATGGATTGGTGACATGTCACATTTTGGTAATGAAACAGGACATTTACGGTTTCTGTTGGTGCCATTCCGTAATACACTCATCAAATGAAGGGATGTGTGTTTGTGGGTGGGTGGATGGTGCATTGATGGTGTGCTTGTATTGACTAGTGGGAGGAGATGTGGGTTGTTAATGGTCTTTCTGGAGGGAGAGGAGAAAGTTAAGAGAGACAGGAAAGGGTGGTAAAGCTGAGCTAATGGGTGAGGAAGAGGGCTGAAAGAGGGGAGGAGAGGAGATCATAAGCTGCTAGATTAGAGTGAAGGGGATGAAACGATCAGTTAAAATTAACTCGGCAGATTCTTTTAACAACCTGTTTATTAAACCTTAAATCTAGCAAGGTAGGTCTGAGGTTATTTAACACTTACGATATAACCAAAATTCTTCAGATTCCCTTTAACAGATTTTCTCAGATCAGGCCTTGTCATCTCATCACACTTTCCAGGCCCTGTATTGCTTAGAAGTGTCTCTGAATGACAGCTTCTATCAAGAACATGAGTACATTTCTTGTGTACGGTCCCTAAGGCCTCCTACACAAACTCTTTCTGGAGATTTCCACAGAGACCTTGCTTTAAAGAACTCCCGCCGTCTTTGTTTTTGTAAGTCGCCGGGACGGTGAAGTGCTTGTGGAAATGTCAGCTCCTCGGGCTCTTTCTTGTGGCCTTTTGGGAATAAGACTCTCTCTTAAGAGTACAGTATCTGGACTTCATTTAGACTGTCAGTCACAGCTGTGGATTCCTGAAACCCGGTTCCTGCAGTGTCCACCTAAGGTCTGCACACCACCAAACTGGGCAAGTCTGTGAACTCTAGTTGTCGAGGCAATTCTGCCTGTAATCCCAGGACAAAGTCAAATAAATACTTGTCTCCATCTTTATTGGGAGTCTGCGTACACCCCTTCCCCCTCAGTGTCACCTCAAGTCAAGAACGCTTAGATTATTTGACCTAACAAGCATCTCTCATGTCACTGACTCACCTACAGATTTGTTTTTTTTCCTCATACCCATATCTGATTCAGTCTCCACTTTCTCCACTAATTCCTCGAACAACACCAGACTGTCCGCTCCCTGTCTAGCCCCTAAAGCAGTGCGGCCTCCCCCACTCCTAGTTCCTCATGCTGACTTTGCTTGGGCACAGTCTCCGACCTTTGCCCGCCTCTCCCTCTGAGCCCTCTAATGGTTTATTTTGTGTCAAACTAGGTTTCAGTTTGTCTCCGGGAGAACTGGCTGATCGAAGAGCCTTTTTTCCCTTCTTGTCGTTCAGGAATATTCAGGGGAGTTTCTTGTTCCTCTTACCTTAGCGGAATGAGCTCACGTATTTACATTTTGCCATGGAGTGTTTGTCACTGCTTTCAAATAAAGAACAGGCCAAGATCGACTGCCTTTATGACACTTGAGGGACTCTCAGGCACATTCTGGCCCTGCTGGGCCAGCCAGTATTTACATTTTCATTTGCCAGCTGTCAGGGGTTGGCTCCCCTTGGTGGCCAACTGGTGGCTAACTGTACCTGATCAGGAGGCCCAAGGCTGTGGAAAGAGGCGCCAAGGGGCCCTTCCAGCAATGTACTTGCACTCAATCCATGTTTGATGACCTGGGGTGGAGAAAGGATCCAGCAAATGTTGGCGGAAGCCTTGGTTGAGAGTGGAGAAGAACATTAGTGATTGACTCCGTCAGTGTTGCTTGAAGATTATTAAGCAAGAGGTTAAGTCTGATGTCCAATCCAGTAGTTGGCCAAACCTTTACCTCCTGCCATATGTTTGATTCATTCTCGGATTGTATATAGGAGTGGTTCCCGACCTTGAAACTGGACTACTCCGAATAATGCACCTTTTAGATGTCTCTGTAATCAAACACATCTAATTCAACTCACTAGAAGAAACTCCAAGACAAGAAATAGGTGTGTAAGATAAGGGTGATCTCAAAATGTGAAGTGTTGGGGTACTCGAAAGCCCAAAGTTGGGAACCACTGAGGCAAGTTGAATAAAATTAGCCTCTGTAGTAAACCTTGTCTCTTTGGAGAAGAACTAGCAGTTAGCCAAGAGGTAATAAGTCTTATTTTTCAGTTTCAAATAATAAAATATAGGTTTTTATGTAGCCAACTAATAAAAATACAAAAAATTACCAATCTTAAAGAAAATTAGACTTGTAAGACTAGTGTAAGCATTTATTGCAACCAATCTCTGGTCTTTTGTTTTAATTCATAAACATTCATATCATTCAAAACAACAAAAACACATACTTCAAGTATATTTCTAATCTTTCAAGTACATTTCAAATTTATAAAAAAAAAAAAAAAAAATTGTCTTCAACCTAAAATACCAAACGACAAGAGAAAAAATTGTAGTTGTTGGTTTTAGGATCATTGAAATGCATGACAAGAACTACATTTTTCAACAAGCCTCTTCATAAAGATGTGTGAGGTGATTGGGTGTTGTCTCTGCTGCTGAGGGACAGGTCGAGCTTTAGGAATTAGCTAGTTAGTTTAAAAAAAAACATGAACATAGTTTTACATTCCTTCACCATGTGCTGTCAGTAAGGTAATTTTCAAACCCTAATTGCCTAGTAATTCTATTGTTCCACTTGGCTGTTGCTTGTGACTGTAAGAGAGTAGAGGATTCACGTTTCCCCTTCAGGTGCTCGTTTGACAGCTAATAGAAGAGTTAGAAATCCATGGTGGAAAGAATTGCCCTTGGGTGGCTGATTTTTGGATATCAGCTTGATATTTGAACTAATAATGCAGTGTGGTTTTCCATGTTCTCAGTCAGGGGTTAAAAGAATCACACCATGAGTGAACTTGGCAGTTTGTATATTCCAGAGTTAAAGGTTTATGATTCTGGCATGCACAGCATTTCTTGCTGATTTTGGGTTATGCAGCATGTACTGTGATTCCAGTTTGTAACTTACATTATTTAAAATTCCAAAGGTTCCTTTTGATAATCTTCACTTATTTCCAATGAACAGTTGGTTTCTATTGTTATCCTAAAACTGAACCCTTCCTCCTAAATTGTTTCTTGCTCCCACAAATTGTCTTCCAGTGTGTACTTAAATGTGTGCTATTAAATGCTATTAAACATTGTAAAAACGAACTTATTGCTAAACTGTCTGCAGTGCTCTTGATGTGGTTTACAGCTCTTTTCCTTTGTCAGCACAGGCCTCTTCACTAAATGGGATCAGTGTTTATGCTTCTTTGTGTATTTCTATACTTCTTTTTGAGAACAAAACAAAGACTTGTACCCCGTCTGCATGCCAGCTCTCTTATCCATTCTGAGATTTGGAGCTGTCACTGTAACTGGAGGGGGCATGTTTACATCATTGCGCCACTTGCCAAAAGATGGATGGGCCTAAGACGGAACCTTGGTGAACCCCTCCGTCAATGAACGCCCCAGCCAGTTGTTCTCCATCTGTTGAAAGAAGGGGGATGCAGCATTTTAGGAGCGTTCCCCTCCCCCTGACTTTTTATGTCAGCTAATTAGAGTGGTTTGTAAGAGTTGAACACGCAGACACATCCAGCCCTCCCTCCCACTTAACGTGTACCCCACACCCAAACCCTTGTCCTGGCCGGCCAGTGGGAAGCGCAGCTGCCTGGACCTTTGATTAGCCTTACCTAAAATGGCCACTCTTGTTAGTAATTGGATAAGATTGTTCAAGCCGTATAATTTACATTTACTCTGCACCCTCCCTCCTCCCTAACCATCTGATCTGTCTTCAGGTCTTCTGTTTGAATTCCCTATTAGAAAAATGCAAGCTCTCATCCTATTATAGTGTCAGTGAAGTGTTTGTTGAAGGAGGTCAGTACACCAGGCGAACACAACAGTACTCTGAGCAGAATCAAGGATTAGTACCAGCTTTGCACATCACTTCCAAGCATGTTTTTTTATGACATGCCATGTTATGTTTTGTCATATTACAGTCTGCCTCGATGATTAATGTGATTGCATAGTATCGTGACCAAGTTCACAGATGAATTCCGAGTGGAGACACCACACCAAGTAGCTTTATTTAACACTGATGCTGAACTGTTACTGTACATACTGCTTTTGAACCAACTTTAGCAAGCATCTGTTATTCTTATAAGCATCTTATATTCATGAAGCCCTTTAAATATTTTGAGCAGTTGGCATAATTTTATTTATTAAATTTTACTCATTTTTTTTCTGTGTTGTTTGTAGTGGCAGAAAATTGCTCGAGTGGAACACAGTGACTCCTTAGTTATGTAAAATACAAATAACATGTTAACACATTATTCCTGCTATTGTAGAGGCATGCTGGTCACAAATAAATAAACATTTGGGTTGCTTGTCTGATGTGGCCTGTTGAAAATCAGTATCAATGCCAGATGATCATTGAGAATGGGAAGCCCCTGGCAACATGTTAAAGTTGCATTTTTGGTAACTGTGTGCAGAAGTGCACAAAAGTAGATGTCATTTAGAAGATTTGCTTTAATATATTACTTTTTACTGCTCCGTCTGTTGCCCAAACAAGGCCTTTCTCCTTACTTTCCATATTTTATTAATTTGATTCCTTGCTAAGCATGTATTTCGTTAAACTCTTTGTATCTTTCTTCACAATCTAATGTTTATCATCTCATCTTCAATCCCTTTTCTGAACTCCTTCAGATTCCAGATCCTTTACTCAGCATGGGGATCTGTCAATAACCAGAAAGGGCAAGGTGAGACACCTCCCTCTGGACGGAGTTCCACACCCCATCACTGTACAGGCCCCAGCTAACCCCTCCAAATGCCTCTTAAATAGGCCACCATGAGCGGCCAACCCTCCTGCCTCTGGAGTATTTGACAGGGCTGTACTGATGGATTTGCTGCGAACCCACTCGAATTTACTGCTGCGACCTGGGTTCGTCCTCACGCTATAGGCAGCGAGGCTCCATGGCCGTCTTCACCTAGCTGTCAGTGAGCTTTTCTTAATCCCAGCCGCTGTTCAAGCGTGCTTCGCCTTTGGTGTATCTGACAACAAGCTTGTTCCAATCTCTTAACTCTGGCAGAGGTTCAGCCTTCTCTTTGCCACCGGATCTCCAGGAATGAGTCTTTGGCGGCACTTTTGATTGACAGGAGAGGAGCTTATATGTAATTTTGCAAAGCGCTTCCTCTGTTTGCTGCTCAATATGTTCAGGCTTGTTGGCAGCCCCCGCCATCCCCTGAACAAAAACATCTTGAAGTGCCTGACTTTGAGTGCCGTCACATAGCATACGAGAATCTGACCTCATTATATGGAGTAGGTGCAACATTCTCTGTTCCCTTCTTCTTTTCTTTGCTCTTCGATCCTCCAAATGAATGACTCAACTGCTGTCACTTTTAAATTCAGAGTTGTTGATTTATGTGTCGTTTTGTGGCAACATTGGGGTCGAACTCATCGCCAACCTCTGAGGCTCTTACTTCCTTTTCTCAAAGTAAGGGAACTGGGGAATTTGGACTCTAAACCTTATGACTCATTTAAAGGGGTTCCACTTTGAACTTTAAAGAATTTTATGATGCAAGTAAAAATGTCCCCTCTGTAAACAGTTTGATTTGAGAAGCACGTCAGTTAAATGACTGTTTTACGTCTCTTCTTGCTCAAAGACGCTCATTCACTCCGTATGAGTTTCAGGCACTGTTTGGTTGACCCTCCTTTTAAAAGTTTTATGGCTGATATTTATGATAACCAACAACTGAAGGTTGCATTTGAACCTTGACAATTTATAAAATCCTGAAATAACGTCAAATGCATGCAGGTCAATGACGTAATGCTCATATTTTTTGTCGTACAGTATCTGTTAATGTTTTGAAAATGTCAGTTTTATTCACAAAGTTACTGAATACTTTTTATTTATTGAATTTTTTTATTATTATTTTTTTTTTTATTAACATTTTTATTTTCACAGTTTTTATGCGGAGGCATACAGTTGTCCTGATATCATATTGTAGGAAAAATCTTAAGTAGCTTGGCATAAGTTGTTATTATTATTTGGATGTTTATCATTATCTGCATGTTGGTTACACCACATGACGTTGATTTGGCAAACAGTTTTTGCAAATATTAGAAAGTTAATTGTTAATATTTATTTTTTTAAGAGATAATGTTTAACTTATTAATATTTGAAAAACTGTTTGCAAAATCGACGTCATGTGGTGTAACCATACATGAATCATAAGGAATATCAGATAATTTGGCCTTTTTATGAAAAGGCAAGGTTAGTTTAAATTCTAAATCGTGCTGGAAAATGATTAATCACATCCAAAATAAAGGTTTTTGTTTGTATAATATATGTGTGTATGGTGTATATTTCTAATAATGTTTATATAAAGACACACACATACAGCATATACATGTATTTTAGTGTATATATTTATATTCATGTAATGTTTATTTTATAGATAGATAGATAGATAGATAGATAGATATACACACATACATACAAAGTACACACACACACGTACACAAAATCTATTTTGGATTCGATTAATTGTTGCCCAGTACTAAATGTAAAATGTAATGTGTTGTAACTCTCTAAAAGCGATTATTTATGAATTAATTCATGATGCTTGAAAAAAAAAATTATTCGAAAAATATATATAAAATTTATATTTATTAATTATAATTAATATTCACTTTCAAATATTCACATTTTTGCTGTGAAGGGTTGTGCACTTTTGAGATTTAGCAGGAATTCTTTGGGGATCACTTTGCTTCAAATTTCACTCCAGGTCCCCTCTAGAAAGCAGGAGGTGGGCAACGAGAGGATACCACCAATTCCAAAACAATGCGATACTTGAGTCTGCTCGCCTCTCCATGTTTCTGACTGTTTCTCTCTCTTGTCCCTATCTCTCTTTTTCAGAATAATGCAGATCAGGTAGCGTTTCAGGTAGGAGGGGGTTTGTCTGCACTGGAACAGATCCTACAGGTTGTCACCGCGGCCTCCAGTCCCACAGCAGTCCCTCGTATTCCTCTCAAGTGAGTACCAGCTTAAAAGCACAGGCACAACTTCACGCAATATCTTTTCTTGCTTTATTTTTTAAGATGAACTGTGTTTTTCCAAAGGCAATGTTAGATGCCAGCATTTCCTGTCAAAGCTATGCAAAGATTTGATTTCAAAAACAGTATCACAGCTATTAAACTATATCTTGGTATGATGTTACATCTGTATTTAACCTCAGAATGATCTCAAGGTAAAAAGCTAAGGCTGCTAATGTCTGTTTTGTGGTGTCTGTGCTTTAAAATAAAATTCTGATCTTAATTCAAGTGATGAAGGATTTCGGAAGCCTGACAGTAATCAGTGTTGAGTACTGCTGCCTGCTTTTAAAGGTTTCAAAATTATTAACAGCTGAAAACATTTGTTAACATCTAGAAAAGTAATAATTTATATTACTTCAATAAACTAATTGACACAGTTACACTACTTATTACAATTTAAACAAGGTAACTTGTAATCTGTAACCTGTTCACAATTTCAAAGTGACCTTCCCAACACTATTTATATGTGACCCTGGAGCACAAAACCAGTCTTAGGTCGATGGGGTATATTTGTAGCAATAGCAAAACAAAACACATTGTATGGGTCAAAATGATTGATTTTTATTTTATGCCAAAAAACATTAGGATATTAAGTAAAGATCATGTTCCATAGATATTACTCCTGTCGTAAATATATCAAAACTTCATTTTTGATTAGTAGTATGCATTGCTAAGCACTTCATTTGGATTTTTTTCAGATTCCAGATTTTCAAATAGTTGTATCTCGGCCAAATATTGCCCGATCCTAACAAACCATCCATCAGTGGAAAGCTTATTTATTCAGCTTTCAGATGATGTATACATCACCATTTTGCTAAAATTACACTTAAGACTGGTTTTGTGCTGCAGGGTCACACATTAATATATAAAGCTATTTGTTAATTGTATGTAATTTTATTATTCACCTTAACGTTGTTTTTATAAATTGGACTCATAAATCATGTGACACAATTAGAGTTGTTCCGATTCCGATACTAGTATCGGAAATATCTCCGATACCACAACAAATTCTGGCATCGGCATCGGCGAGTACATGAACCCATATACCGATCCGATACCATTTTCTTAAAAAAGACCTAGTTATGACCGCAAGCTTTGCCTAACCGCTGCACGGTTCTTCTTCGCTGCTCAAAATGCATTGAAAACACAGGAAGTTGTGCTGTGTTGCCACAAGCAACCCCTGTTTAGAGTAGCGAAGAAGAAATGAAAACGCGTTAGCAGCCCTTATCTATATATGACTGGATCACTCATCACATTCTAAACTGCCAAAAGACAGTGAAGCCGCTACTATATTATAGATCAGTGGTTAGCAGTATGTCTCTGTAGTACCGGTAGTTACAGACTCTCGAGTATATTCAGTACCGGCAACTGCGTTCAGTCGCTTCCGTGTAAGTCAAAACGCAGGGCTCCAGACAGTAGCCGAATATATACTAGTGTCTGTGAATATTAAACTGCAAAATACTATTTAAATATTACTCCCGCAAAATCTACATCTCTGTGGGTGACTGGCACAGATGCGCGAGAGCTCGCTGTTTTGTAGTCTCTGCTGTGTGTCATGAGGACACGAACGCATAAACCGTCACTTCATGAGAATTTACCGTTTCATTTGAGAATACTGTCATATCATAAACACAGACACTCAAAGATCTTCATGGCAGCCCATTAAAATAAATGTTTGGTTTACATGAGTAAATTGACAATATATAAAGCTACTGTTGTAGCCTACAGTAATAATAATACATCTCTATAATAATAATAATTATGCCTAGATGGTTGCTTGTTTTTTACTTGTTTTTTACTTGTTAGAGATTATCTGATTAATAGATCTTTTTTTATATTCCTAGACTTATTTGTTGCAGTTTTTTTATACAGTTATATTGTAAAACTTAAATACCTTTTTTAGTTTGCGGTGTTAGATTTTTGGCTGCATTTGAAGTTCTTTTTTGCATAAGAAAATAAATAATACTGTCAAATTCATGTTAGATAATAAAAATACTGTAATAAATACAGTAGTTCACCATGTATTTGTTCATGTTTTATTGAGGGATCTGTCTGAAGCACACCATAAAAAAATTCTAGCAATTTACACAGGGCTAGTAGTATATACAGCTGTATATACAGATATACACCCAGGTATCGGATCAGTACTCGGTATCGGCCGATACCCTGAGCCCAGGTATCGGAATCGGTATCGGGAAGAGAAAAAGGGTATCGGAACATCTCTAGACACAATGCAATGCCACTTTTTGTCAGTTGTATTAGATGCTTTTTAAATCTAATTCTGCCACTATAATATAATAATCTAATATATAAATAATTTATCTTCAATTTTTTGCTTTACTCAGCCAATTTTAATATGTTGTTTATGCGATTAATTGTGAATAATTAATATTAGCACATTTAAAAATAGTTGTGTCCCTTCTAAAATCAAATATGCGCAGTCTTTTTTTTTTTTTTTTTTTTAGAAATCCTATATTTGGCCTTTTTTACCTCTATCAGTGATGGTAATAAATGATGATGAAATTGGCAGGATTGGGATCAGTAAACCAATCATTTCCCTTCTTTCCAGCGCTCTGCATCACAATAAATTTATAATGAATGAGAATGTGCCTCGTTTAGAAAATAAAAAGCGTCGCTTTTGAATCATCCATTTTGCACTCTTCCCTTGGCCCCTTACTGGTATACAGAAAACACATTTGTCCTATCCGTCACTTGGAAATGGGAGTCGGGTTTGAATAGTGGGTCTGGAACCAGTGGCGTTGGCCAGTAGATAACCTCAGAGAGCGGCTGTTTTCACTAGAGAGAGCTCCTAATGGACTTCAATAGCCTCTTTGCCTTCCTCATTAGCATTTGCTGTTTTCCAAATCTCCCTTAATGGAGAAATGCTACTTATATTTATAATGCTTTTACAGGCCATCTAGTGTTTATTGATTTTTCTCTCTCATACTTTCACTCTCGTTCTCTGCGCCTCCTTGTCGTTCAGTCATTAATTCCGGAAGATTTGAAGTGGGCCTTAATATTATAATGAATTTTTATGAACTTCAGTTTTTGAAGAGGTTGAAACTGCATCGCGTTCGACTCAAGGATTAGTTCACCCATTAGTAACATGCTAGTGTCACTACAAACCCAAATTTTGTTCTTCTTTCTGGAACGCGAAAGGAGGTTTTTTTTTTACAAACGGGACCCAGCATTCCACGCGTTTACACTAAATGGGTACTGGAGCTTTAATGTTTAAAAAATTAACAAAAAACATCATTAAAGTATTTAATATAACTATATTACTAGTTATGTAAACATGTGCATTCGCTTTTTATAAAAAAAAAAAAAAGGTTTTTTGTTCTTTTGAGTTGGATCTTTTGAACGAATCAGTTAATTCAGTTCACAAAACCTAAATGTAATCAGACCGATTCAGTTGGACTCGTTGATCCAGTCATAGTGGTTAACAGCTCACTGGAGGAGAAAATATTTAGTGAATTATGATTACATTTCGGTCTGTTCCTCACATAAAATTATCAGTATTTGAAAAGACTTCAAATAGAAAGCATATGGAATACTTCTATGTTCTTTTGCATCCTTTATTGATTTTGAAAGCTGCAGTCCTCATAGAAAAGACTGAGCAGCACGTTCTTAAAAAAAAATTCTTTTGTGTTCCAATGGAAGAAAAACATGAGGGTGAGTAAATTATTGGCAGTTTTAGTTTTTTTTTGTGAACTGTTACTTTAACCTGTGTGTGTTTGTGGCATGTTGGGTCAGGCTGTGCAAACACATCCAGCGCTATCCTCCTCTCTCTTTTTTGAAAGATCCACTTGACACGCTCAGGAGGAGGTAAAGATCTCTGAGGCATTTCTGTCATTCTCCCACGTCCTGTCCAATCAAACACTGAAGTAGTCTCTCTCGGAGGATAAAAGAGTCGCCACACTTTCATGACTGAGCTTCAGCCCTGTCTTGACTTGTTGAAAAGTCTCTCTGCCAAGCATGAAGCAAAGTACAATGGCTCTCCTTAGATCCAAATGATCAGTAAATAAGTGTTTGACTGTCTAATGTCCCATGCTGTGTCAGTGCAAGCTAATGCTTTTATACAAAATCATGTTTAAATTCAACTATACACAACTAGGATTGGGAAATATAGAGCGGATCATTTTAATTTTAATAATTTCAGTCTGTCTCAATAGATTTCAGCATTATAAATATCATGTTGATATTAATGTATTTGCTTAATATAATAATAATAATTGTTAAAGTAATACATTTTTACAAAGTTAACACAAGGGGTATTTAATAATTTCTTTTATATGCCCAAATATACAGAAAAAGCTTAATTTTATTTTTAATGAAAATTATATTTATATAAATAATAGTGATAGTAATTTAGATAATAAAAGGAAAAAAAAAAAAAATTCTAATTCAACTGTACACCGATAGCGCAGGATGATACCAATATTACTTTAACCTTTCTTAATGTTTCAGTATTATATCTTGATATTTATATATTATAACTCAATATAATATTAAGGGTTTTTCTTTTAAGTAATTATGCAGTGCACTTTTCTCACAATTTTCTCAATATAAACATTTTATTTATAAAGTATTTGATATTTTCTTTAATTTGCCTCAATAAAACAATCAACAATAAACAGCAATGTTAAGCACTATATGTACATGAACATATAATAATAATAATAATAATTATTATTATTATTATTATACTTGGGTTTAAAACAAAAAGAGAGATAGTTGTGCTACTTATGTTTCCATGCATTTATACATACGTACACTACTTTTAGATTTTTTTTAATAGTAATTTGTCAAATTAATATGAAATAATCTCTCGATTTTAATATTCAGTGTAATTTTGTCAACTTGGTTAAAACACAACAGGTTTGTTTTTTTGTTTTTCTTCTACTTTCTTTCTTTCGGTGTCCTAAATTTAGTGTCTCCTTCTTTAATCACGTCATCTGTCTTCTTATCACTCTCTCTGTGTCCCAAGGCCATACAGTGCTGGAGCTGTGATAACCTTTAAGGAGTCCGATTATTCCTGCGTGTTTCCACTAGCTTCTCACAAACGTGAGTGGAGCTCCAGGCTGTTGATGGCGCTGCCTGGCCGGTCGCTCTGGGACAGGTGGAAAATGTCCAAAAATCATCCCCATCATTGTTAGCAAGTTCTGGGAAACTACATAAACGGAAAAACCGCAAAAAAGCTCTTAAATAGCAGACTATTGCAGTTTTGCAAATAATTTATTCAATTTCCACTAAAATTGCAAGCTTAGACAATTCGCTGGAAGACAGTCTGTCTCCATGAATTCTTGTCAGCGGTGACTTTTGCTATGGCACCAGGTGTCTGTGAAGGGCAGGGCGCAAGCAAATGTGTGCTAATCGTTCCCCCTCATCTGCACGCTATAATGGTTTGCTCAGAGGCTAACCCTTACAGCAGCGCTAGTTTATCTATTTACTGTAATGCTGCATATCGATCGCCTCCTTTCAGATAAGCTGAGTGATTTACAAAAAAGAACAACTACGGAGATGCCGCTGTAATATTACCCTCATGGGAGAAGGATTCCATCTTGTTAGCATTACATTAATGGGCTAATTCCACAGTGAGGCTCCGTTAATGTCCCTGTGCAACCCTGCGGCTTGGAGCTGAGTGTTTTGGAGGGAATCGACGGCTAAGAAGGAAATGGGGTCGGATGTCTGGAGCAGGAAGGCCATTTTGTTTGCATGAGTAAACCAAGGATAGTGAGCCGGCCCAGGAAACTCATTCAGCAACCTGAACATTAACCTGCTCATCAGCTTGTAAATATTACAAGATTTTGATGTGAAAGGGAGCATGAAATGTTTAGTTTAGAAATTAAATTATTCAAATAAATTAAAGTTATTTAATTTTCATTATAGAAAACTTTAAATTGGGAAATCTGAGTTCCCTTAACTGTTATAATATGTAATATAATATACACTCACTGGCCACTTTATTAGGTACACCTTGCTAGTACTGGGTTGGAGCTGCCTTTATTCTTCATGGCAAAGATTCAACAAGGTGTTGGAAACATTCCCCCAGAGATCAGAGTCACTCAAATCCCCTTTCTTCCCCGTTCTGATGCTTATTTTGGAATTCCGCAAGTCGTCTTCACCACATCTAGATGCATTGAGTTGCGGCCATGTGATGGGCTGATAAGCAATTTGTGTTACCTAGCTATATATGAAAAATATATATATAATTTTTTTTAATTATTTTTTTTGTAACACAAATTGCTTATCAGCCACATGGCCAGTTAATTAATTTAATATATAAACATAACATTTTTCATAAATATATACATGCATGTGTTTGTATTTGTATATACATATGTACAGTATAAACATATATTGTGTAAAAAAAAAACTTATTTTGGGTGTGATTAATCACGATGAATCATTTGACCACTTATATATATATTCGGGTCACTATTTAAGGACTGGTCTGTGATGACATGGCAAACAATGTATTTAGTGACATTTCAACGTTTAAATCAGTAGAAGACTATGCATTACTTTCAAAATGCATAGGGGATGACCAATCTCAAAACTATTATTTTCAGTTGCTTTTAGAGCTGGTTGAATGCTCTGAGTTAGTTTATGGCATTTGGCTTCCATAATGACTGCTGTGTTATAGATTATGGGCAAAAATGAATTTCATTCAGCATTAAGACTCAAACCTCTACTCTTCCAAAACCACATTTGTCCGGGACAAGGTGGTCAGGTTCACTGTTATTAAGAATTTATATTTACACTTAGACTTAACTGAGCTTTTCCGTTTATCCAGGAAAAGACAAGTCCCATTGTCTCCCAGTAGGGGTCACTGCTGAGGAGGATAGTGGGAAGTCCGTGCTGTAAGTTGGGCACTGGACCAGACTGCTGTCAGCGCACAGTCACCTCTCTTACAGAATGGAGCTTAATCCAGTCACACTCATCCCTAGAGCCTCACACACACTCACAAGTCCACAGGTCACTCCTAAATGAGTTTCACAAATGACTTTTACTAAAACTACTCCTTCTGAACAGCAACAGGAAATCACTAAGGTCTTACACAGATTGGTGTAATTTAGGAGCACTTGTGGCTAAACTGATTGCACTGCTCAGTTCAATTCTGGCTGTCTCACTTTTCTAAGTGGAAGTGAACGCATTGATGCGCCACTGCCTGTCACCTCAACCTCTGTGTCACATGATGACTAAATGTTCCAAGTGAGAGCTTCTCGCAAACTCTCTCCAAGTGGTTTCATTTCAGGATGCCATTATGTGGCATGTCTATCTGCGTGCATGTGTGTGTGCACGATGTGTGGTGCGCCAGGACTTTTGCCCCAGCTTATGGCCAGCCTTTTGTGGAACAGCTGCTTGAATGGGTGGCTTGGAATCATTCAGGATATCAGGAAAGATCAACGGTAGAATCAAATTAAATGTCATTTGGATTGAAAGGAAGTATTGTTTGTCAGGTGCATTTGCTTGTCACCTTTTCTCATTGGCTCCAGATACCTTTTCTGTCCCTTAAAGTTTTTTTTTTTTCCTGTTTAAAAATCATGTATAGAAGTTATCCTGGCAGTCAAAGACTTGCCTTACCTTTTACGCCAGGAGCATGTAGTTCTGCTGCTGGAGGCCATTTTACAGCAGAGATTAACTGTCACCCTAATTAAACACCTCTGAACCAACTAATCAAGGTCTTTAGAAACACTAGAAACTTTCAGGCAGATGTGTCCGATCTAAACTTAAAAAAGTGGCCCTCTAGAAGCAGGTTTGGACACTCCTGTCTTACACTTTCCTCACTAGGTATAATATGGCACAAGCATAATAGATAAAAGCATATACCTTGAATGCACTGACAGTTAATTTGAATAAAAGCGTGAAATGCAAATATAGGGATTATGCTGACAGATTTGGAAAGGTGAACTACAGGCCCAAGTGAGCCTATTTTCCTGCTTGATAGCCAATTTACATGGATGACACTCCAAGACCTTTACATATCACACCATTTGTGTTACCGGCCATGTCCAGGTTCGTTTGTGCAGTACTTTAAATGGTATGAAATTATAGCTTTACCTTCTTAAAGGATGTTCAATTTGTGTCTAAGGGCAAGATCATGCCAATGTTTCTTGCAGAGAAACGTCAACTTTAGGCCAGACAGACAGTCTAGGGGCGTTCTCCCCCTCATCTTGAATTCTTCTTAGCCATCTGCTTCCCTGTCTCTGAGCTAGCCTATGGATTTCAGAATGGGTTAATTCAGTTCCAGAGGTCAGTCCAGTGACCCTCATCCAGGCCAGAGGCCACCCAAGCTGAGAAGCACCCCTCAGGGGATGAGGTGAATGGGGATAGAGAAAGGCAAGGTGTAGAGGACGGAGCCCTGTGGCACACCTTAAGCAAGTCTGCACCCCTTGTGTTTATTGACTAATCGGAGGGGCAGATTTTCATGGTTAGCTAAGGTTAAGCCAGTTTGAGTAGGTGAGGAGATCACGGAGCTTATTATCTGCAGCTCTCTATCTGTTATCTCTTGCCTTCTAGCATGCTCTTTTTCTCGGTGGCCCTTCTTTTCCTTTTCAGTGCAATACAGCACTATAGAGACCATCTCCATTGATTAGCTTGGCAACTTGATCTTATGTCAACAAGATAATGCTTTATTTTGGGCAGATTAACAATATGCCTGTTGTTTGTAAACCTGGTGGCCTGTGGCAGAGCTCACATCGCGTTGTCAAAATGTAACTCGCGACAAGGGAATCTCGGATCTGCTCAAGTAGAGGAATGCTGCATGCTCACGGGGACGACCTGGCACATGTGGGTCAGTGTTACATACTCCTCGAGTAACCTGAGACGGAGTACAATGGCACTTCACCAAATTGCTCCTCAAAATCTTTGACGCAGGCTGTCATCGTCAAGGGGAGAGACAGGCAGAGGCCGTGCACGGCGGGCCGGTGTTGGATGTCATGCTAATCATCGTCAATTAGAGGAGAGCAAGCTGGAAAAGCACCCCGGTTTATGGCTGGCAGTGGGTTGGGGTGTAAGGATATCATTTCAAGCAGGACAGTGACAGCTTCTAAGTATCTTAACGGGTTTCAAGATGATGGATGGCCTGAAAAAACTTTCCATTACTCAGACAGTAGCAGCATGGGGTGTTTAATGCAGTCCATTTAGCAGGTAGATGAGTTGAGGTGTCTGTGTTAACTGACAAAGCTTATATAAAAAAACATATGTACAAACCACAGCACGACAACTGCTGTTTGATTTAATGCTCAGTTTATCATCAAAAGCTGCAGAATGTAGTGTAGCATGAAAGGAAAAAACTTGGATACTCAATGTTATAAACTCCTAACAATAAACATTACTGGCCGCAACCTAACTAAATCAGGGTCACATCTGTACTCTTGTAGTATATAGTATAACTCAGGTTCTAACACTTAATGCTGTCAAAAGCATACAAAAATTAATGGACACTAGATTTTTATCTTCTTTTATTCATCAACAGCAGCAAAATAATTTAGTAATGCCAAAAATGGTTTAGACATTGTAGTTGGTGTTATTGTCACTTTTGATGTTAAACAGAGAGATCAATAAGTAGTTTTGGTTATCGCTCATTTATGACCAGATGTCTCATTAACCAAAATTGTGTTTTTCATACCACAAAAGTTAAAACGTTAAGAAATAATTGTATGCTTTTTTTTAAAAACAATTTCTGCAATGTTTGCCACTTTTGTCAAAGAACAAAGAGAGATAGCAAACCGTTTGCTGTTTTGAATGCTAATTAATTGACATACTGTATATTTATCTTTTTTTTTCATAATAGACAGTATTGTTGTCAAAAGAAACACTGCTTCTGTTATAAATACTATTAAATATTTTAATTTGAATGTCAAATTTAAATGAACGCTGTTATTTGAGTAGTTAATCGTTAGCATAAGCACGGCTAACGCTAATATAATGAGCATTAGAATTAAGTGTCTTTATTAACTATTCAATACTCCTATAATTTATTTCACGGTAAAAAAAAAAGAAAATGGGAGGAAATTATGATATTTACTATTTTTATATCCCAGAGGCTTTTAAATCAATTGTGAATCTAAAATATGTGCGTTAGAGAATTTACAAATGTTTTTTTAGCTAGCTGTTATTCTTGGCTTTAAAATTCAAAAGCCCTTTAAAATAAATATGTACACATTTTGGATTAAATTAATGTATAGTAGAAAAAAAAAATTAATTAGCATGTTTTTGTGTTTTGCTTTGGTACTGACATGGTACAGAGAACTGTGGATTTTCACTGGTATTGGTACCAAATACTGAAATTTTGGTACCATGACAACACTACTAGACAGGTTTAAATGCTTTTGTTGCTTTTGACAATTCAGTTTCTAGAAAATAATTCATATGAAAATAAAGCATTAGACATAGATACTTGTTTGATAGGTTATTTGATTTGGTAGTTTAATTTACTTGATTAATGTCTAAAATTGTTTAGACATTGCCACATATTTTGCTACCTTGGTTAATCATGGCAAACAGAGATAAACTATAGGTTATAAAGCTATAGCCTAGGTAGCTCTCATTTATTGTCAGATATCCATCACATCAGCCAAAATGATTTCTTTTTCATCATACTGCAGGATTGTATTTATTTATTTATTTTCGTGTTTTTGGACAAATTAGAAAGTAACTTATGGAAGCTTTCATTAATGCTTATTCATTGCCATACTGTGTTTATCACTTACAAAGAGTTTTCAAACTAGACGGGCTTAAATGGTTTTTATCGGTTTTGACAATTAGCAGAGCTGACAAACAAAGTAATTTTGTGTAATTATCTGACAAAGTGCTACAAGCAGTTAGGTGAGTTAATGTGATATTCCATCACTGCTGGTGATTAGCCAAGTGAGATTTCAATCAGTAGCTATGCTTAGCATTTATACTTTTTGACATGTCTGACATTTTTTTGTGACAAACTCTGCTTCTGGCACCTCATGTGTACGTGCATTTTACAATTAACAAAAGCTAGGTAAAACAACTTGTTTGGTAGCTTAACATCCTAACCTGCATCGCATTTTCCTGACAATCTGCTACTTTGTTTCTTTTTTTTTTAACCTCAAATGCTCTTATTTGTTTCATACTGGGGGTTCAGTGCAAGCACTGGGGGTTGGTGTCGAGATTTGGCTAGTCGACAGCTGTTTTACACTTTAATAAGATTAGTGTAAAGAAATTAGTCGTGTGCTCTATAATCTGCCGTTTAACTGCGCGAGCCACCTGGGGCTGCCCCGCCCCCACTCCTCACATTCCTCCCCTCGCGTTACTGGACAGACATCAGATAGCCTCGGTCATACCTTCAAAACCCTGTCAACGTGCGCCTAGATCAGGTTTACTGTGAATCTTTTATGAGCTCATGCAAGAGCTTGTAGCTCATTAACGCAAAAGTAGTCTAATTCTGATACATTTTTAGAATACTTTCATGTAGGTAACTTCGCTGTTTTATTCTAAATATAAAAATATACATTTCTAATGATCAGATTGCTTAAACGTCATAGCAATTTAATAGTTTGGGATGGACATTTATTATTATAATTTTTTTTTTTACATTTAATGAAATTATTTATAACGAAGTGCATTAGTTTTTTATAAATCGGAGAAAAAATTGTTGTTCACACTTGTTAGCGTAATTTCAGTTCCCAGTTAATGTGCGGTACTACAATAATGTGATAATCTTGTGTTTAAGCCCTCAATCCGCTGTTTATATTTGAGAAGGCAAAGTGAACCTTGACACTGAGGCCTGTCATACAATCCTCGCCTGGTCATTTGACACTTATCCTTTTAAAAACTTGCCTAGAAACAATATGGATACCTCAAATTCCATGACAAACAGCGATGAGACATCATTTCCTGTTATTAAAAAGCGTAGAACGCATATGTGAAAGTAATATGATGCTTTAGGTTTCACTTACCTAAAACCTGCTCGCCCTAACAGTCACATTGACAATGCTTGAGCATTTGATGGAAAGAATAAAAAAATAAAAAAAACCTGTTCAAAGTTGCACAATTGACGCTATGGTGGAAAATCAGTGTGGCTGAAGAAGTCCTGGTCTGCTGCCCAGAGTGCACAGGTTGGAGGGGATCTCACATTTCCCTTCCCTGACTGAACCCTGAATCCCTGACTGTATCACTCCACTCACCCATGACCATCCGTCCTTCCTCTCCTCCTCCTTTCGCCCCAAGCACCTTTACACTCACCGGTATCCTTCTATCAATACGTAGGAAACACATCAGCGTTTACGCTTTGGTGAATCAGTGTTCCATTGGCCGTCGAGCAATTTTCAAACGTTGCGTATTAATTGAACTAGACCTCTTTCGACACCCTTGTCAACCACGTTTATCGCCCGCTCAGATGAGGTGAAAACCTGTCGATTAATAACAGCGCACGTACACACAATTTTTATAACGGGTCACGATCGAGCGGCTTTGAAAGTGCAAAGCTACGAGGCGTGCGGGGAATATTTGGATCCTTTCCCAGCAGACCAGGCACAATGTTTTCCCTGCGGTCTCATACTGCATGTCTGACGCTTTTACACCGCTATGTCAATACTCGCACCGTTATCTCCCTGATCAGCTAGCCAGTGGGTAAAATATACACTGGTGTTTTTGTCAGCCGGATGGAAGTTATTGACAGGCCGAGGCCTTCGAAGCCCGTGCTATTTTTATTCCGAGTGCCAATACGGTTTGGCTGAAAATGCCGAACAGATGGCGAAGGTTGCGGTGGATATCAAAATGTTTATGGCTGGAAGTAAACATGGCCTGGTTTGAAAAAGAAAAGTCAGATTCCATTTGTCTGTACGGCAGATAGGGCCCCGCCACTCTGCTTTGGGATAAAATATACAGTTGTCAGAAAATATTAACTAATGAAGGAGTGGTTGGGAAGAGGGGTGGATTGGGGGTCTGGAGTGGGAGCGGAGTGACTGGTCAGTTATCAGCTACATTAATCTCCTCTCGGGCTGGTGTGGAACAGACAAAATACAGAGGCCTGACTGACTTGACAGTGGCTTGCTGGCCTGAAGGCGCTGACGGCTAGACTCTTATCAAGAGCCAAGAGAAAGGAGTTGGAGAAAGAGATGGTGGAAACGCGAAAGAGAGGCAGATGTTCAGTATTCAGTTCTTCTCCATTTCATCTAATTGAGTCTGTTGTAAGATCCCTTAAAATAAAGAGCTGTGGCAGTACTGCGGTGCAGTGGGAATGCCATGGTGTCGGGTTTATATACAAGTATGGGGTTTGTTTAAGAGACTTTTAAATATGTTTTTGAAAGAATTTTCTAATTCTTGCGAAGGCTGCATTTATTTGATCAAATAAGTTATAACTGTAATATTGTGAAATATTATTGCATTTTTAAATATATATATTTTTTACTTTAAAAACTAGTTTATTCCTGTGATGCAGGGCTGAATTTTCCACATCGTTACTCCAGTGTCGTTACTTTATCAGTCACATGGTTCTTCCGAAATCATTCTACTATGCTGTTGTTTCAAAAAACTTTTATTTACTATTTTCAGTGCTGAAAACAGTTATTGCTGCTTAATATTTTTTGTAGAAACCGTGATGCATTTTTTGAGGATTCTTTAAAATAGTAAGAAAGTTGAAATGTTTTATTAAAATGACACTTTTTATATATTTAAAGCGACGTGCAGCGGCATGCATTTACTTTAAAAAAAAAAAAAAAAAAGGAAAGGTGTTTATGTGTAATTTGTATATATTTAATTACTGTATTTTAATATATAAAATTTTTTAATAATTATTTTTTACTCTCCCTTCCAAGGAGATCGTCATATTTAAAGTCACATTTCCGTGGAAGTGTGTGTGTGTGTGTGTGTGTGTGTATGTGTTGGTTTAATTTTAGTTTTATTTCTTTTCTTTTTTTTATCCATCCAAATAAAAGTAACACTCATATAGGGACCAATTCTCACTATAAATTATTTGCTTAATTGCACACCTGTTATTAACATATTGGCTGTTTATTAGTACTTATTGTGCATGACCGTATTCTGCATTCCTATTCCTACCAATACCTAATAATCAGCAAATTAGGAGCTTGATGCAAAAGTCATAGTTATTTGTTTGTTAATAGCAAGAATTGGACCTTAAAATAAAGTGTGACCAAAAAAACCTACAATGATATCCCTACCCAAAAAAATCATACTAATACCACAGTTGTTCTTTTTCTATGAGCGCTTTGAGCCCTCATTTCGGCACATCTCATGTTTTCTCCTTAGCATTGCATAAGGAACTGTTCCTGGGAGAAACTCCCTTGAGCGTAATATTCCAAGTGTTGTCATGCTTCTTGGATTGCATGCGACGTTCACACTCTGAGCTTTAAGTGTCAGTTTCTTCAGATAACCTTACTGTATTACGGCAGAGAACCCGGCTCATCTGATTGGCGATCTTTTACACTGCGAGTCTGAGTAACCCTGAAATGTTTATTTGGGGCCTGCTTTGTATCCTGATCATTTAGATGGAAACCTCAAAACAGGAGAAGCAGTCAGCTTTTGAAAACTAATCCCCCCTCTCTCTTTCTCTTTAGGTCCCTCTGCAATGCCGTGAACACGTATTACCTGTCCTGTGTACACTGCCACAACAACTGTTCCTATGTTCTGTACAGCAACAAAATTACCTTTCTCATGGACCTTCTCCTCCATCAGTTAACAGTGAGTATTAGTGGCTCAAGCTTACTTGATTTTGCCTAATCCTGCTCTGTTTTAGGACCTTTATGTGCTGTTAATCCATGTTTCTGTCACTACACTATTGTCATTTGAAGGGATAGTTCAACCAAAAATAAAAATCACCCTCATGTCATTGCAAAGCTTTATTATTTACTTTCTTCTGTGCATCCCAACATTTTAATATGGAGAGCCCTATGATTTCCACAATGCGTAAAACGTGGACGGAATTGTGGAATCCGTTCATAAAAACGGAATTTACCATATAACACAGAATGTCACGGAATTTCCCAAATTTTGGATGAATAAATCAAAAGTAGGTTAGTACACTTAAAATCAATATGCAACATGGACTGATGTTCTGCACATCTCTGTGTTAATGAATGGCACAGACGTACGGTTTTGTTTACTACACATATAAGCACTGGACGCTGACTCAATATATGAGCAGATGAACAAATGAACATGATCTCTAGCCACTTCATTAACGTTTACCGTTTCTTGTGAGAAAAACCATTGTCATATCATACACAAACCGAAACCTAAAGGCTGTCGCAATCCATCAAAATAAAAGTTGGGTTTAACTTGAAGAAACTGTGACAGAAATGTATTACTTAATGTAATTATAGTACTACAAATTATAATATTGTTAAAACATTATTTTTAAGGAATATATACCAGAAATGACCAGAGTTTATTTAACACAAAATGTAAAAATGTTTTTTCATCAATTATTTAGATATGCTTTAGAGATCACCTCCAGTTCCCATTTATTATGAACGCATGTAAAAGAGGGACCAGTACTTTGTTTAAAATATCTCCTTTTGTGTTCCACTTAAAAAGGAAAGTCATATGGGTTTGGAACGACATGAAGGAGAGCAAAAACTGATGGAATTTTCATTTTTGGGGTGAACTAATACTCTAAGGATGTGACTTCCACTTCAGCTTTTAAAGGCCTGAAGTGCTGTTTGTCATGTTTAAAGGGTCATTTCTGCCTTGTTCATCTTGCCAGAGCATATGTAGCTCATCTACCCGTTTAAAGCAAGCGCCAAAATGGATTTTAATACATACAACATTTCTCTTGTTTATATGACTCACTGAATCATCTTAAGATCTGGGAAAGCTCCACTGCTGAATCACATTTCACATTGCGTCTACCCCTTATTTTTTGTCTGTACTACAGCGTACCGCCCGTGCTTCTCTCCCACCATCCTGTCCATTGATTTTTGGCAAACGGGGCTTCAGAACCAAGCAGATCGCACGCTTCAAGCGTTTTAACGCCATTGAGACCAAGTATGGAAAGACACCAAATGCCAGTGGGGTTGAGTTTACATGCGTTTCTCAGCGTTGATTGAAAAGAACATCATAAACAGTAACAGAAACGTTTTCCGTTGAATTTGCAACAGGTGCTAATATATATATAGACCCAAATTACACATAATTGGCTGCATTTTTATGCAGAACATATCCCATATCATTTTTGTTACTGTGACATAATGTGGAGACCAAATGAGTAGTCAGTTTTATTAATTTACTAATATGTAAGTTAACACATTGCATTGTTATGTACATGCAGACTTTGAGGAATCATGTCTGTGCATGCAGGTTATACATTTTAATATGTGCATTCAATTAGTGAATGAGACACAGTGACTGAGTCATATAGGGCTTGTAGGTGTGTGTTTGCGCAAGCCCCAGTCAGTGTGCGTCCCAGTCTAAGAGCCATAATATTTCCTGGGGGTACAGGGGTTTATTTCAAACTCAACACAACAGTCAGTCAGCCCGCTGATTATTTGACATCTGATTGATATAAACAGGCAGAATAGTCACCCCAGTGAAGTGACTAAGACAGTAAAGAGCGATATTCAAGATATTTTTGCAAGCTGACCTATGTAGCAGTTTACCTGTGTGTGTGTGTGTGTGTGTGTGTGTGTGTTTCAGTGTGGCCAGTATTGGCGTCTACCCTTCCCTTGTCTGTAATTAGATTTGTGGAGAATGTAGCTGGTTTTCCCTGCTTTCTCAGCATACTAACCTACTCCTCTGTAAAAACTGCCATTTTAACATGGGCTGTACCTGTGCTAAGTCTGTTTGTATTTCTTGTCTTAAACCAATGACGTCTGAGTACTCTTAAACCACCTTAATGCATTTCACCTTATATATGACACATAAAATTGTATAATAGCAAACACCAAAATTTTATTATTTATTCATTGACTCACTTATTCATTAATTTTTAGTATAAAGTATACATTTATATATATATACACACACACACACACACACACACAGTGTTATTAATATTATTTTTAATAAATCAAAATAGATCACAGTCTAGTTGTCCTGGCTAAATATGCGTCCTTGCATTACTGTGGCAGCAACAAACTTTATTTAAGGTTCAGGTAGGTAGCTATAAACATGCTGACAGTTTAAATAGCATTAACTAACTCGCCATTATAATTCTGTTTGTGACAGTAGTTGGCATGAAAAAAAATGATCATGGAAGAAGACAGTTTATGTTATTGCCCTTGCAAGCTTCGCTCTTTGCTGCATAAACATTGAGTGAAAAAATCCATTTATGTTCCCTGTCCGTCCTCCCATTCTTGTTACATGAACCACCTTTCTCAAGCCTGCCAGTGGCGCCCGCCATCAAGGGAATACCTCTCGTATGCCTACCATTGGCACGCCACCAGTGACAATGTCGCTTCGAGTTGTAAATACCAATTTATAACCCAGAGCTGATGAATAATAGAGCAGCACCCTTGTAGTTATTTATGCGCTAGGGATCAAGATTCCAACCAAAGATTAATGGCTTGCACGTGGAAACAAAAGAGGACAGGATCCTTTTCATGTGCACCCTCTGCTTTAATTGGACATGTTTTAAAATGCAAGCTGAGGTTTAAATGACCCTGTCTATTGTGCAACAGTGCTGGCCGGAAATTGAGACCAGCATGGGCTGTTGTTGAGCGATCTCAGATGTCTGTCACTGCCAAGATTGGTGTAAGAGGCAACCATCAGTCAGTTGAGGAAGTGTTTGCAAATTTAAAAAGGTGTTTTTAGACCTTTCCAAATAAGTTTCAATGGTTACTTTGAAAACTGTACATCTTGTAGGGATGCAATTAAAATGATTGTGTTTTTGTAAACTGCAGCAAAAGAAGGATTTGCAGCTTAATGGTGTAAGTTATGGTAACCTCATTGTATTAAAGCTTCAAACGGAGTTTACAGAAAATGCCTACAGTTGTTTGAACACGACTGTAGTTTTAGACATTCCCATGTTTGACACGCTCGTAGACATGTTGAGAGCCGCTGACAAAGATGTTTCATCTGTAGCTCTTGATGAAACCTGAAAGCTCCAACGTGTCTAGACACCATTGTCTTTGTTTCTTGGTAGTGACTACTTCTCACAATGGCTTTTTCTGTTTCCATCAATGCTGACTAACACATCTATACCTGTTTCCGTAGCTCTTTGTGCCAGATGAGGACAAGTCCATCTTCAGCTGCAGTGTCAATAAGCAGGTCTTTGAGGGTTTGACTACAGGACTTCTGCAGACAGTCGCCACAGTGCTCGGGCAGTTGCACCCACCTAATTTGGATAGAGATGCTCCACGTATATGCACTCCAGATGCCAAAAGCAGACCGGTTGCCAGTGAGAACTTCAACACACGTACTCAAGATCTCATCAGGTTATTGTTTTATATGTTTTCTTTCCATGACTCTACCTGATTGAGCTTCTTGAATTCTAATCTTATGCCCAGTTGAGTAACACATAAGTTACATAATCACATCATTTTTTGGACAACAGTGCTGGTTTAAAATCAGCCAAACAAGAGCAAAGTGTAGAGGGAGTAACCTGAATTACTTTGTCTTAGAGTTTGCCTTTTTCATTTCGCTTTTTGCACACCTCAACTTCTGCTCATCGGTCAAACGAAGGCATGAAAACATGACCTGGCTCTTGTTGGCAACAATATTTTTTCCAATGTAAAATACACAAGAATTTCCTCAAATTTTGGAATGAGATCCCTTGTGTTGGGATTTACTTCTTGGAATGGATCCAGAGGTTAGCATGAACAGACAATTTGGAAATTGGTTCAAAAATCTACTCCAATTTAATGACAATAATCTTAATAAAGACTAATGAGTGTGTAAGAATAGTTTCACACAAAATGTGGGATATACCAACTTGTACTTAAATGTAGGAATGTGTGTAAATGTAAGCACAACTCTGCATAATTGGTGTAAATTGCAAAAAAAGACACTCTGCAAAATAAGGGATATCTTTGTATTTTGTCTTGTTTCTAGTCAAAATATCTAAGAATTATTTGATCAAAATGCATTTACTAGATAAGCAAAAAAACAAGATATTTAGTCTTGTTTACCAGGGGAAAAAATCTAAATAAAGAGAATTTTGCTTAAAACAAGTGAACTCCTCTGAAAACAAGATAATTTCTCTTACCCCCACTGGCAGATACTTTTACTTATTTTAAGCAAAATGCACTTAATTTTGCTCTGGAGTTGGGTCAACCTACATCCTATGGAGAGAGGGTTTTCCAAAAAGAAAAAAGTTTCCAAAATCACCCCCCCCCCCTCATTGCAGCCGGTTTACACACATTCTAAATTTCATTCATAGGACAAATTATAGAACATTTTCTACTTATTGTTGACAAATGAGGACCCTAGTTTACTGCACATTTGTTGGGTGGAGTTTGCTCCTGGATGCAACTCTTTCCAAACTTAGCCAGAAACTCTTCTTATATCCGTGATCTAAAGTTTTTTCATCTTTACATCAGCCAAAATTCCCTTCTTGAAGTACACGACTTGAAGTTGAACTCGGCGTTAGAGTAGGGCAGTGTGGAGGAGAGCGCCAGTGCTGGGCTTTCCCTTGCTCTCTGAAGAAAGGCAGACAGCCCAGCCTGCTAAGAATCTCAAGCTTCCCACAATCCCTTAGTGTTCCCTCCCATGATTTGTTTGACACGAGCAGTCTCAAGCCCAGTGCAGTGACCGTGGAGTGACCTTACAGACATGGACGTAACAGACCAAGCAGTGGCTGGATTACCAAAAATAAAACTGCAGGGAAGAAATTATGTCCTTTTTTAGTTTTTCATTGACTGAAAAAGTAAAAAGGAAACCGATTTATGGGGGGAATAGAAGTGATACAAAGACCAGATTTAAACCTGCGTTTCCCATATGACCAGCAAGGCTCAATGTACAGGTAGACATTAACACCTGGCCACGAATCCAAAAAATGGTCAAATTTATCTCAGTATCTGTCCGATGAAAAACATTTATTGAAAACCAAATGATAAGAGTCAGAATTTGTATAACTGAATTTGCTGTAGGTGGAAAAACTATGAACAAGTCACATCCAGGTCCGCTAGACCTTTAGCGGAACCTAATCGTTACTGATCACTTTGGCTTATGTTGCCTGGATGAAGTGTATGAAAGGCTGCACAATGGTGTGTGGAAAGCCGCTTTCTGCTCGAGCCAAACCCTAGAGGAGGATAAAGCCATAACAAGAGGCTTTAGTTCAGGTGATGGCTGACCTGTTGAGAAGAAGGGGGAGGGAGAATTCTAATTACCTTTGAGTGCAGCCTCATTTGACTGACAGCCGTAACAAAAGGAGGTATGAAGGAAGTATGAAGGGGAGAAATATACAGACTGGGTAACAGAAGCTAAAGTAGAGCGTGTGAGATGTGGATCTGCAACTGACTCAGCTCTTTCTGCGCTGGAGCCACAGAACGCTGGCCCAGACTTTGCTGGGAGGGCCAGTGATTGACTGCCAGGAGACTTTCGGCAGTGCAAGAGGGTGGAGGGACAGAATACCTGAGCCATGAGGGAAGAAGGGGGGCTTTCCTCCTGTTCTAGATCTGAGCTGGCACACGGAGACACTGTCATCCACTAATACTGTAATTAGGCCTGATTTGTAGCCAGGAGGGTGCGGACCAACATGGTCATGAGACCTTTCATTTGACCAGACAAATTAGAGATATAGACATAATAGGCAGGAGTTTTGGGCTCAGATGAGAGCTCAGATTTCAGGCCAGGAGTATTCTGGATTGCAGTGGCCTTCATGGCTGTGAGATGTCTACTTAGACAGCATTTTAAGGTTTCATAAGTGTGCTGCCACTTTGAAGCCTGTTACAGAATGTCCAAAACCAAATGCTGCTCTCATTTTGGCCAATATTAAAGGGATAATTCACCCATAAATGACAATTCTGTCATTAATTACTCACCCCAATGTCATTTCAAACCAGTAAGACCTTTATTTATCTTCAGAACACAAATTAAGATATTTTAGATGCAATCCGAGAGCTTTCTGACCCTGCATAGACTACAACGCAGTTGACACGTTCAAGGCCCAGAAAGTAAGTCATCGTTAAAACAGTCCATGACATAAGCATCAAAAAACGGGTTTGGAACAACATGAGGATGAGTAATTAATGACAGAATTACAATTTTTGGGTGAACTAACCCTTCAATGCACCTTCACATTTTCCCAAGAGAAGGCAATCCCACATAGTGTGAAAAAAAAAAAAAAATGGCGAATAACAGAAAACAAATGTTGACTAAATAAACCCAAATCCACTCAAGGAGATTGTCATTCAAATGTTTTTTTTATTAAGTCTGATGCATTTCGGCTTGTTTCCCTCAGCTACGTGGTGAACATGGGCTTGATCGACAAGCTATATGGCTGTTTCCTGTCCATACAAGGACCAATTGACGAGAGTCCCAAGATGGCTGCCTTTCTCGAGCAAGCCACAGCTTTCCTCCATGGGATGTGCAAGTTGTGTTTTGCTGTGACTGGTCGGTGAGTGATTTCTAATGCTACTTAATTTGTGAAGTGAAGTGAAGTGACATTCAGCCAAGTATGGTGAACCATACTCAGAATTTGTGCTCTGCATTTAACCCATCCGAAATGCACACACACAGAGCAGTGAACACAAACACACACACTGTGAGCACACACCCGGAGCAGTGGGCAGCCATTAATGCTGCGGCGCCCGGGGAGCAGTTGGGGGTTCGATGCCTTGCTCAAGGGCACCTAAGTCGTGGTATTGAAGGTGGAGAGAGAGCTGTTCATGCACTCCCCCCACCCACAATTCCGTCCGGCCCGAGACTAGAACCCACAACCCTTCGATTGGGAGTCCAACCCTCTAACCATTAGGCCACGACTACCCCCATTGTCTCCATTGTCATCCACTCTTTGAAATACCTATCCAGTCTGCTTACAAAAAAAACGTAGCATGGCATATACCATGACATCCTTACAATATTTTGGTATTTTTAGTTACCATGGTGGATATTTAGTACTGTAGGGTTCTCAAAGTTCAATCATACTACAATCACTGTACCATGATACATTCACAGTATCTATTTATAGTGGTTGCACCCTTCCCAAACATCCACCAGACTAGTAGATAACCTCATTCCTATCTGGATGAATAGGTGAAGTCCACTGTAGTTTTGTTGTTCAGATGTCTGAAGCAGAAGCCCCATCAATCAGCAGCTCATTTCCCATTGTCTGACACTAGCCCTGCAGAGCCTGTGCTGATAGTCATCTAGCGGCCCCACGGCTCTGTCTCCCCACACTGTAAACTCCTGCCTGTGGCCCACCCACATCTGCGTTGGAGTGCGTTTGTGCATGCACAACTGCTGACAGAGGCTAACCACACAGTCACAGCTTGTGATGTCCCGCCTTTGACCTCTGACCCTGACTTGCAGAAAAGACAAATCACTGTGATGCTGCATTGTTGCTTTCAACATTCGTTAGACTGCACTGTATACATTTTAGGAGCGGTCGTTTGTATACATTGGGAAAAACACGATCTAACATGAAATGTGAAGCAAAAAAAAAAAGACCTGGTTGTAAGGTGCGATAAAAGGTAGGAAAAAAGTGATACTGATATATTTTCAACCATGCAACCGGATGTGTTTCAGAACAATTTGAATTAAACTGTCTTGATCTCCACTATAATTCTTGCATTTGCACACATTCATATTTCAGTCCATTCCACTTTGATTTTGGAGTTTCTTCAAAGGTCATAGCTCCTCCTTTATTGGCCAGCTATGTTCTGTTCCAGCTGTTCCATGCTATAACGCCACCCAGCTGGTTATGACAACTCTAGTGTCTCTCCCAACATCCTTTGGCTTCTGACACTGAATATCTGTGAGAAACTCCAGTGCCAGTTCTTCTCTTTAATAGTCCTGCTCAGCAGCATAATCAACATCTTTCAAAATCAAGTCAACGCTCCATTCCATCATTCTTCACTTTGCTGAAGGCCAGGAAGTTGTCCCTTTGTGGTTCGTGTTAGACATTTCCGAGTTGCTCTGCTCACTTGCAGTTGCCAGACCCTGGGATTTGTTCTTACAGTGCGTGCTTTGTGTTTCTGTCACCGACTACCAGTGTATTTGGTGGGATTAAATATCGATAGTCATCAGCGCCAATGAAAGCTTGTCAAGGAGCGCTTGTGCTGAGCTAATGACGACGTGTTAGCTTATGAATTGTGGCTTGTGTTGCACTCAGAATAGATTGGAATGGTGGAGTATCTGCTTGTTCTGCTTTGGATGAGGGGACTTTCTTTTTTCAAGTTAACTAATGGGGCTTTTCCTTGTTATAAAGCAGGTGAGCGCTATCTACCTTCCTGCAAAGTTTCTACTCTAATACACCCATATGCAGTCTTTGAGGACTCCTAAACATTGATTATTGGCACAGGTGAGTTTGGTCAGGGTTGGATTCAAATCAACTGTAGCAAGTCTGAGCACTCCTGGTGTAAAACGACAAGAAGGAATTGGGAGAGAGACCAAGCAAGGGGTTGGGAAATGGTTCAGTACATATTGGGATCCTGACCCCATTCCCTTTGTGACTCTATGCCACGGTGTCATGGATCCAGCAGAGTTTTAGACACCTTGACCAACCTAGAAACCTTATTTTTCTCTCCAGTCATTAAATCGCCTTGCTTCAAGGAAATTGTTTCATGGCAAATCAGAGTTCCAGATATATTGTATCTCGTCCTCTCTAAATCAGATAGACGCTAACAGCATTACCACAGGTTTAGCTGTAAGCATGGATTAATCAGACGATGCTTATTTGGGGTCAGTGGTTAGGCTCAAATTGCCTCTGTCAGGCCTTTCACTTTCTTCCCACTCCGCTGTCTCCTGTTTCAGGGTCAGGATATGTGAAGTACGTCATGCACAGTCACTCTGTGAGAACCAAGTCTTTGTTCCCTCATGTGGACACTGATCACAACTGTCGGCGGATACTGCCCTTCTCCTCTGAACTGAGACCAGTTCTGGGGATTTTCTTTCGCCGGTTAAGGTTAAGCGTAGATGAGAGGCACAGAGCCGAGATCTATCCCGCAAGGTGGCTTCCACCCGGAAGCTTATTCCTGAGTAGCCGATCTCTTGCACTTGCGGTGATCTCATTGCCGAGGGTGAGGTTTCCCCCTCACCAAGCTTGACACCCCTTTCCTCCCTTGGCTTACCAAAAGGTCTGTTTCCCCTTCAGTGCACTAGGTGTAGTGTTCATGGACGTATCCTCAACTGCAATGTGACACCTTGTAGAACCTGCCCTTTTTTGTGCTGTTTAGGGATCAGCCCTTGATACCAAAATCCAGAGTCTTGCCACTGAGACGGTAACGGAAGATCTCGTCTCAGATCAGCCTTAAGGAGCGCTCCTGCCCAGACCCTCAGGGGTATGAAGTTACCAATCCTGCTAATCTTCAGGGTGTTGTCCTGACTGAGACACACAAACATGCTGCTGTAAATCTGGTAAGATGGGTCTTAATTAAATGTGCTGCAACCCAAGATGGCCAGAGAGTGAGGTGAGTTTGCATAGTTGTGGAGTCAGTGCTATTGGCTGACAGATGGCTGTCCAAGTTCCAAGGCTTCCCTCCACTTTGGCTCTTCTGTTGCTTTGTGGAGTGCTCCAGGATTGTCATTGTTGAATGAGATTTTTGGACGGTCAGATTCTCAGATTCCCCAAGATTCACCTGATGAGTTTATAGATGATGTCCTTACCTCACCTCTACATCCCTCTCCCCCTATACTCTAGATATTCATTCTGTATATCTGTCAGTTACATTCTGTCCACTTCTTTAAATATTCTATACATTCATTCTATCTTTAAGTTTGTCACATTGTATTTGTCTCTGTATATTTATATTTTATCTGTTCCAAATTCGGTCCAGCTCTCTTTATATTCTATACATCTGGCCACCACATTCTGTCCATTTCAGTATGTTCTATATATTCATTCTTTCTAACACATTCTATCATCTCTGTATATTAATTCTATATATCTATCACATTCTATCCATCTCATTCATCCACTCTCGCTGTGTCGTTGTGTTCATTCCTGAGCCAGGCAGGGCCAAATGTATCCAGTTAAACATATTTGCCCCATAGGCATGCTTCATAGACGGGGCTTGCCTTCGTTATTTATATCAGAACGGACAGGCTCTGGTCTAGCAAGTAAATCTAGAAGCCGCAGGGACCAGACAATCCCACACTCCCCTACATCCTGGGTCTTCGGTTTTTGTGGCTTAAGCAAATAACCAGCAACCCCTCAGGTTATGATGTTTTAGACCACACCCCTGCCACCTTTTGCCACATTGCACACCATAGAACTGCCCTGTGCACTGCTGACTTTGTTTGAAAGGCCAGTAATTCAGATTGAAGGGTGCATAAACATGAGAACCTTATTTGTACTGGCATGATACTTGTGATGCAATTAGAAGCACCTTTGGCCTTGTTAATAAAATAAGGGTATCCTTGACCCCGATTTGATTTTCATTTCTTGTGTGTCAGTCTGGCTAAAGACACTTACTTGTTGAACAAAGTGGCCTTTTGTACTACATCATGTGTGATTTGATCTTGTTTGTGGATATTTGAATTAGAGTATTTTCCTACACAACGTTATGTGCTTTTTCTGAACGTCTGTTGATTTAGGTTATGCTCAGATTGTCGTACTGCCTAGTATTTTTTTTTATATGGATTTTTTTTTAAATATGCATATTTATATGGATATGCATGATCTAATACAGAATCTTTAGAACACTGCATAGAATTAAAAAAGTCTTTCATATTTAGATTTTAAAATCTATAAAAAAATTTTTTTGCCAAAAACTACATAAAATAATTTATTAGTATTATTATTGTTGTTAACCCATTGCAAGACTTTAACCCTCCAATTCCTCCAATTAATTTGTTGTAATGATATTCAAATTTTATAATAATATTATTTATTATAATATTAGCAGTTAACATTAGCAATTTTAAAAATTGAATAATAATCATTATTATATTTATTTTACAAAATGTAGACATAATAACTGTATTGCAATTCTTTCACCCTCTAATTCTCGTTCTCAGTTCCCTGAGCATCTTTGATAACAAACGTCAGGACCCCACCGGTTTGACGGCCCTCTTGCAGAGCACCGATCTAGTGGGCGTCCTCCACATGCTATACTGCACCCTGCTCCACAGTGCCCTCCCAGACTCTCTCTCAGCCGGCCCCGTAGGCCCCCAGGAGCCTTACAGCCCCGCCGTCATCCAGGTGGCCCTCCAGGGACTGCGCTTCCTCAACACCTTCGCCCTGCTGGACCTCTCAGCCTTCCAGGTATTCACTTCGTTTGTGGCTCCTGTGTGTTCTAGATGTGTCAAATGGTTGAAAAATTAAATGAATATCACTGACAAATCTTCAGGATAAATATTTATTTAATTAGTTAGCACACCAAATTTCTAAGTTTTATAAACCCGGCTTGAGAAAAAAGAATCTGGCTGAAGTGTTTTATAGAGTCAAGAAGACCATGTTTGTCTTCTGAAAAGTACCGCGACCCTTTGTTGAGCTACTCCTCATGTGATGAATAACCTTTTTGCTCTGGTCCTGTTTACAATCTGTGAGATCCTGCCTCTTTGATTCAAAGCTCTGTGGAAGGATGCTTGTATGTGACCATCTCTTTTCCGGTATGCTGTCCATCCTGTTCGAGTAGTTCAGCTCTCTGAAGCCACCCTGTCTGCTTAAAGTAATGCAGCACAGCTTGTTTTTTTCTCAATGCCTTCAGCTAGCAGCAGATCTGTCAGCCTCATCCTTCAGACAGACGTTCTGAAAGCAATAAAAAGCTCCTGGGCTCTCATTAATGGTTGTGTAGGTACGTCTGCACACACAAACGTGGACCGTAAAGACATAAGCCTCGAGCTAATGGTCCAGCCAGGGTTTCCTCCAAATGCCCTCAGAGCCACTGGTAGGATATCAGTGTTTCTTCACAGAACAAAGTTAACCCGGTGGATGTAAACACACCTGACCTCTGACCCCAAGCCAGTCATGTTGAAAGCTCCGGGTGAGTAATGCGGACGGAGAGTGGCTTAACATTCACAGGCTCCGGTCGTACTTCAGCCGACACGATAAAGAGACAAGAACGGTATCGCGAGGCTAAATCATCATGTAAACACCTAGGCGTGAACAAGGAGGGCGGAAAACTTATGAATTACTTCAGTGTGTTGCTGTAGAAACTCTGTGTCTCTCAAGCTTTTTCAGTTTCTCGTGCCAACTATTCACAACAGCTGGGAATCAGTATGATGGACAGTTTTCATATCGTACTTTGTAAATAAAGTCAGTATTGGGGAGTAACTAAAAGTAGCTACTAGTTTTTCAGTGATGACAGCAGTAGTAATTCAGACTTTATGAAAATATCAGTTAATTAGTTGTTTTCCATGTCAGTCTTCAATGGGAGTTCATGAAAATACCATGATGCATGTATGCTCTTAATCTTGTTTACAAGCAAAGGAATTCACATGCATGCATTGCAGAATATATGTTGAAGACCGTTTTATAAAAACAATAAGCCCCAAGAAGTCATGGTTTACAGTGCATTTATAACAGCTTAGAGGGTTTTAGGCATTCCTTCGCGTTGTCTAACAACACCCCTTAGCGGTTTAAATTAATTGTAAACCATGGCTTATTGCTTTATTAAACCACTGCTGTCACATGTACGATGTCCTTACTATGTTTCTGGGTCTTGAGCGTGTCAGTTGCATTGCTGTCTATGTAGGGTCAGAAAGCTCTCAGATTTCATCAAAAATATCGAAATTTGTCTTCCGAAGATGAACAAAGGTCTTGCAGGTTTGGTACGACATGAGGGTGAGTAATTATTGATAGAATAAACATTTTTGGGTGAATTATCCCTTTAACTTTGCTTATATCCACAGAAAAAAAAAATTCAACACAAGATAGAAGGTACCAGCAGCATTCTGGGTGATGCATTGTAGTGTAGTTGTAGTACATTTTAGTAATGTAGGTAAGGTGTTTCTTTGACCTTGGGTGGTGCATTCAGAAATCTCCTAAATTAAAAACGCAATTATTGCTTTTTTATTTTCAATTAAGTGGTAATGCATATGATTGATTATTTTTAACACAGGTCTTTTTTTTGGGTTTTTTTGGTTTCTGAAAACTTTTTTGGTTTAGTTTGATTTGATTTGTATGGAAGCCCATTTCCGCCGCTGAATAATAATATAAAAAAAATGGTAATTGCGACTTTTATCTCACAGTTCTGAGATTTTCTTCGCGATTGCAAGTTTACATCTTGCAATTCTGACTTTATTTTTGTCCGAATTGCATGATACAAATTCTCAATTCGGACTTCAGATTTCTGAATTGTGAAATTTGCTATTCTGACTTTTTTCTCACAATTGCTAGTTTATATCTTGCAATAAAGGCCTTATACCGGTTGCGAATGTATATCTCAAAATTCTGATGAGATGTGAGTTTGCAGTTGCAAGGAAAAAAACCTTGCAGTTACTTTTCTTTCTTTTTTTTGGCGTTAATGTGCTGCCATAGATTTTTGTTTTTTGTCGTGTTTTGGTTTGTATTATTTTTATTTGTTTTTGTTCTGTTTTGTTTAGGTGTGTGTGTGTGGTTTGTTTTGTTTAGATTTGTTTTTGTTTTAAAGTAAAGAGCTCTGCTGCATCCATCCATCCACTGTACCTCTGTCCAGCATATGATGTCATCCTCACAATCTAAACACTACACATAGTACTTTAAACCTAATGTTAACTAAAAAGTTAATTGGTTCGCAAATTAATATTTACATAATTTGCTGGCCTTTCAATAGTGTTATAAACAAACATTCAGTAGTAATGCTAAAAAAAAATCTGAAGTCTTGGAAATATAAATTTTGGTAAGAAATGTTAATCAGAGTTTTTTCAAACAGACTGTCTGTGGTGATGCAACCCCAGCGTCTTGCTCTCATTACATATGCAAAATGTCAGGTATTGTTGTTTGTGGTTGTTTAGACTCTCCATCCCATCACACTCCTCCAACCCAGCAGAAAATGTCAGTAGTTTCAGTGCTGACCCTGAGGCGTTCAGTCATGTTGACATGTTTAATAAATACTGTCTCTAGACCAGCCGATAGCATCTCTTTAGTTTGAGAGAATTGGGGGTCTTGAGGTGGGACTACTGAATCCAGAACCAGTGCGACCTTCACAAGCAACGAGATCCACCTCCTTCTCCTGCATCACATCTCCTGCTGAGAAAAGATCACCCTCGTGATGATCCAAACCTGAATGATTTTCTTGCTTCTCACAACACAAACGAAATAAAAGTCATCAGTCTCCAGTGTTGTCTCCAGTCTCCATTGACTTTAATTGCATGGACAGAAAACATTCTCTCTTCTGTTGTGTTCTGAAGTCATACATTTTTGAAACGACATGAGCACCATGGCTCTTTAATGCACATAAACTTCTCTGACTCCTCCACTGATCAGATTCTGATGTAGGTTTCTGTTGTGTCCAGTGTGTTTTAGGAGCGGAGGGTCTGTCTCTGGCCTTCAGACACATTGTGAGTTCTCTGCTGTGGTACTGCTCTCAGCACAGCGCAGAGGAGCTGCTCCACGAGCTCATCATCTGCGTCGGCTACTTCACTGTCAACCACCCAGACAACCAGGTAATAGTCATACAGACCCATACTTTTGAACACTACTGCAGTATATCCACAACAAACACATTTTTTGATGGATCATATAGTATAACCATTTCATCCCAGATTTTTCAAAGCTAAAAGAGCACATGTAATTTACTCAAAACTGTTAATAACTGCTAATATTTATTGCATTTCTTTTTTATTAAAGTGAATCAAGTGTGATACAGTATATTTTAATGTTACGTTAATTTTATATTAGATAATCATTTATGTAGCATGTCTACTAGCGACAAAAAGTTGTGGACTGCAATTAAAAACATATATATTATAAAGCCAAAAAAAAAAAAAGAATTGCACATTTGTATAATATTTGTGGAAAGTGTTGTGTAGATCAGTGTTATTTTAGTGTCATTTCGATACATTTAATTTATATATATATATATATATATATATATTATATCACCCTATCCTAACCCTCACAGGAAACTTTGTGCATTTTTATTTTCTCAAAAAAACTCATTCTGTATGGTTTATAAGCGTTTTGAAAAATGGGAACATGGGTTATGTCCTCATAAGTCACCCTCTCCTTGTAATACCTGTCATTCCCATATCATTATACAAAGTTGTGTCCTGATATTTCATAAAAACGCCCCCCCCCCCCACACACACACACACACATACACATACACAAATGTTACCGATCAGATTAAAGTGCCAAGTATGATACATTTGTAAATAAACTGTAGTTTGCAAATAGTGCACTGTAAAAGATCTTTCCTCTCCGTCACCTGAGGTGTGTATAATGTTTGGCCGTCATAAGATCAAGAGCAGGTGTACTTTTCTCCTTACAAACAACCAACACAATAGCAACAAAAGGATGCTGCTGAATAATGCAGTGCCTTTGCCACCTCTGTCGGCTCTGCGCTGTGTAGCAGGGACAGACATTGTTATCCGCCGCCTGGCAGTTGTCCCGCTCTTTGTTGGGCCTGGTGGAGGGGGGAAGGGGCTGAACTCACCTGGCAGCACAGATCACAGATCAGCCTGGCATGAAGAAGTGGGAGTCCCTGATACTCTCTGCATGCTCCGTTTACCTGGAAGCAGACGACCGCATGGCAGGTGTGTGTACGCCACACTCGGTCGGGTTTTAGTTATGCGTGCATCACGTGGAAACCTCGTCTGTGACGTCTTAATGTCCCCTCGGGGGACGGGGAAGGGAGCGGTCAGAGTCCTTGCAATTTATGGGCTTCTAATTTAAAACATTTTTGCTCTTAATTAAAGAAACGGCCTCTGTTTTTATGGCGGTTCGGTCCTTCTGTGCTGCCGCCGTCCAATTTAATTATTTTGATGTAGGTAATTAGCATTTGTTGGCCATTGTTGGGTTGATTTGCATATTATATTGGATAATTGAATGAGGGTTGATGATTGAATCAAGGGGGACGTGACAGATGATTGGGCTTTGTGCTCACTTGGGGGGACTTAAACGACGAGCGGGTTGGGAATAACGCCTTGTGAATATTCATATCTTCACAGCCCACTTTGTTAATTTGAAAAATGGCGGGTTGTAAAGTCTTTAAACTTGTGACTTCCCTCCAGGACGCAAGCTGCTGTTTTATGCTGCCATTTGGCTGCAAGTCAGGGTTTATTATTAAAAACAGCAGCCACACTGGCAGGTGCTCTGGAGAGAGCTGGAAAAAATAAGGTGAAGCTATTCAGCTAAGATGCATTTTGGCTAAAGTTCTTGCTGGTAAGTCATGTGAAGTTGAAGTTTATTGGATTCACCTACCACGTGTGTGCAGCCACCGCAAGCTGACGTGATGAATTGTGACTTGTGGCATCATTTTACATTGCTGTTAGTTGTCTGTCTGCAGGTAGAATTTTGGTAAGCAACTGTTTAGGCTCGTGTGTTATTTGCATTTTTTACCCAGTGTCACATTCAAGATTTGAAATCTTTGGCCATTGTCTAATTGAACTGTATTTCCTCTTTTTATTTCTAGGTGTATATACATATATGCACACTTCAGTTTTCCAGCATCTGCTGGAAACTGTTCAAATATGCAAAAGATGCTGAAAAACTGCAGGAATCTGCAGGACATGGAGGATTGTTTATTATTATTATTTAATTATCGTATTAATTTTAAAATGTATTATTTTAGACAGCAATGGTGCATTAAATTGCTCCAAAGGGTCAGTAGATATTTGTAAGGAATTTGCAAGGTAGAGAAAAGTTTCTTTCATGGTTGCCTGCTTAATTTCAATTTTCTCTTCCTTGTTATTTTTCCCATCAACTATATATACAGTATGCCTGCAGCAACACCAACCAATCACGAAAAGCACTTCGGCACATTTAAACTGAATGAAATGACATAAACATCAGCGTAGATCTTGGCACTGTGGCCCCGCCCCTCTCCACTCGGATACTTGCCAGTGTCAGGGGCCCTGGTATATGTCCACACGGCTCTCGTACAGGATAAATGGAGACTAGAGCAGGAATATTTGACTCTTTCAGACTAATGTAAGCAGTGGCAGAAGACAAAGACGGCACTGACTCTGGTCTGTCTCGCAGCGCTGCGCTCCGCTTCGGCCCGCCTGTGTTTACATGTGTGCATCTGAGAAATGATGCAGCTCATAAAGGCAGGAAAAACTACTGGTGGACTTTTGTTCTTTCCACATGGATATGATTCAGACCCTCAGTCACAGAGCCATTTAGAGCGTGAGATATGCACCGTCATAGCTGATAGGAAGTGTGTTTATACTCAAGGGGGGCATAAAGACTTTTGAATGATGGCCAGCAGAATAGAGAAGTTCATTTTTAATAAGTCAACCTGAATTCAAAATAGTCTCTGTTTACATTTTTAACATACGTTCCTGCTCTTATTGTCAACAATTCATCAGAGCAAGTTATTACAAATAAAAAAAATGTCTCAAAGAAATGACTTTCTATTTTGGCTGATGTCACATACAGTACCACTCAATCATTTGGGTTGATAGTTTTTTTTTTTTTTTTTTTTTTAATTAATGCTTTTATTGAAAAAGCATGCATTCAATTAATTATATATTATTATTTTTATTTATTTATTTATTTTCAATAAATACGGTGAATTTGAATATAATGTGACACTGAACACTGGAGTAATGATGCTGAAAATTCAGCTTTGATCACAGGAATAAATTACATTTTTAAATATAATCCAATATAAAACAGCTGTTTTGAATTGTAATAATATTTCTTAATATTAATCTAATTTTAATCAAATAAATGCAGGCTTGGTGTGAGTATAAGAAACTCTCAAAAACAAAAAAAAATTGCCCCAAACCTGTAAACGTAGTTTAGACCATATACTCTATTGGTCAGTGTGGATTAATCCAAATAATTATTTGGTTTAATGTACTGTTGTAAATCATAAACATTTACTAATTTAGACTTGTTGACCATTGTAGTTTCTTGTTGTTGTTTGTTTGGCTGTGAATTAACATTTTACTTCACATGCTAATTCAAATCTTGCTTTCATAGTTGATTCTTTTCATTACGGTCAATCCAAAAAAGGTTATTTCCAAGTTAAAATGAAACTCACATATCTGTAGACTTACTCAACATTAAGTTACTCTCCATTAAGTATTTTTTAAAAAAAGTGTGCCATATAAGGGTTTTCATATTTTTTTGTCCAGTCGATGAAATCGCCAAACTTCCTTGTGCGTAGCTTCTAAGGTGATTCCAGGCAAAGATCTGTTTTTATTATCTATACACACTTGGTGTTTTAGCGGCGATAGAAAGGTGAAGGCTAACAACCCTTTTAGCCCCTTTTAGCCTGTAGCCCCTACCCTTCCAAAAGTGCCAGATTGAGCCAATCCAATGCACTCACTTGTATTATCTTCAGAAAGGGTTATTTTTCTTTTACGCCTATAGTATCTCCCCCACTTCTTCCCTACAATTGCAGGGCATCTCTTTTTCCCTCGAACCTAGAGCGTCTAATCCTGGTTTAACTGAGATTTGAAGCACTTCCTTCAACAGTCCATTACTGTAGTGATAACCCAACCCTCGTTGATTAGATGTACTAGACCACCGCAGGCCGATGTTATGGAAATTCACCAAACATCTTTGGTGATTTTCTTGTAACAGAGATTGAAAACGTTGCAGGCGGACAGCCGTGATTGACGACAGTGAGGAGGATTTACGGCTTCCCTGAAGGGTGAATTCAAGTTGAACATACTATTGGATTTTTGTCAATTTCTTTTTTCCAGTTTTTCATCTGTTTAATTGTGTTTGTTTGCCCGTAAATCGTTCAGAGTTCAGGGCTCCATTTGCGTCTAATGTTGTGTTTGAGCATGATCCAGGACCGATCGGCTTCTTGAGAACAAAAGATTATCTTTCGAAGGATCGAAGATGACACTTGATTTATTAACTAAACAGTAGGTATTTAAGTCAGTTATTCTTTCCCAGTACACGGGCAAGTGGAGCCATTTTTATGACAAAGATGCAATCTTTCTGCAATGAGTGATGAAAACCAACAGATCTTTTTTTTTTGTCTTTTAATTTTGTTTATGCCCATGTACCAGTCGCCGTCAGTTTGTCTGGATGGACTGTTAAGAGGGGGCGGTAGGCGTTGTTCAGATAAGGCCCTTCAGCCATAACTTCCTCTTCTGAGTGCTCTCTTTGCATCCTTGTATGTAGGCAGACCTCCTGTCTTATCAGCGGCGTGAACATTCTCTCATCCTCTCGGTTTGGTTCATCTTTAAGGCAGAGCTGTAGATTTGTAGTTGTTTTGCAAGAGTGGACATATCCTGGGTCCAACGAAAAATTGCTGAGGTGTCTTGGCAGCATGGGACAGTTGCATCATCTACTCCCATTTATATTGAAAAACAACAGTTCGGCCAGTTTCACACTGTACACAAAACTAACACAGATTTATTCCATTGTCATTTTCACGCACAAGCAATGTGGCGCTAAACATAGCTGCATGTAGAGACAAGCATAATTTTGTTTCTCTTTGGTCAACTTAATGGCAAGTAAATCCTTTCCAGTTAATATTTTACTTTTATCAAAGTATAAATAGATCTTTTAAAATATTATATATAGCTACAAGGGGGTCCCTTAAAATGGACTCATCCTTTTTAGGGGCTTTGAAAAGTGTCCAACCCCTTAATTTAATAAATTTATATTTTACCCATTTGGAGATTGGTATCTGTACTAAACCGATTTTATTAACATCCCTCCTCATGCAAATTAGATTTCATGATGGTCAAGTTTGTAATAATTATCAATGGCCAACTTCCAATAACCTTAATTTAATTCCATTATTAAAATAAATTCCAAGCGTAGTAACCCAGAAATAATTTTGTTTCCTGGATATAGTCTTAATAGACATTTGACAGTAGCAGAAATTAATCTCTGGATTTGCATTTAACCCTCATGTTCGATACAGGATTCAAACAATTTGCACAAGCCAGTTCTTTTAACAACGCTAATAAGGATTGTTTTTATAAAGAGTTTTTTTTTTTCGCAATGGCTCCACACATCTTACCGGCCATCAGTTTTACTGTCGCCATTCGTCTTTTCTTGGCCGTCTTATCAAATCTTCATCAAAGAACAAACCCCTGGCCCACAGGTCTCCTTCCTCTTCACCTTGAGTCGCTCAGAGTGTGCATGTTTGCGTTTCACTGCGTTAACTTTATGCTCCCTTTGTTTTCAGTCGACAGGCCGGGAGTTATGTAATAGGCCGCCCGTAAAAGCGTGGCCCTGTTTGAAAACTCCAGTGCACTCTACATTAGACCAACACTAGGCCTTGTCTCTTCCTTTCTTTATGGCCATCTGTGTTAAGTGGGGGAGGAATCGCAAGTTCAAATGCCTGCCGTTGCTTTTATGATGTCAATGACTGAACGGATACCTCTGCAGACATTGGTACAGGAGGACTTGGCCAAGGTCCTAATCCAAGTTTGGGGCTGGTTAGGAGCAGGGTCATTTCTCCCGGCCAGAGGGAGGTGGTTGAGTTTTTTTCTTGGGTTGGGGCTGTAGGGAACCTCTAAGCTCTTAGGCTGTATGTCTCCCCTGCGTGGACACTTGAGGGGGGGCTCATTGTTTAGTTGTGTGAAGATGAAGCACCACGTGCTGAAGGATTATGAGATGGCTGCATGATTTGTGGGTGGAATGTCAACAAAACCGCAACCCCCACAGATGGACGCAAACTCATACTCTCTCGCATTGGGAAAGAATGGTTTCGTAAACTATCTACGCGAATTCATTCTGCCTTGCAAATTAGTTTACGTGTTCAAGAGAACGCAGATATGTATCAAAACTAACTAACTAACTTTATGGTAGCAAATTGAGATATTGTCCGCTGATGAAAACCGTACTTGCGTGAAATTTCTAAATTAGGAACTTTAAACATCGAAAGTGTTTGTCAAACATTTAAGCAGTTATATACATAAAAAAGGGAAAAACTAGCTCAATTTGAAATCACCAAAAATCATCTTTGTATAGTACACATTTTTGGTCTTAAGGCCCGTTCACTTGAAGAATCATAAATATAAAGATAATAACTATTAGTGTCCACACCAAGGCACAGTAATGTTCTGTTTATTAAGCATGTGCTGCAGTTATGTTGTCTGCTGCTTTAAATTCTTAAGACCTTTAAGACAGGATGGATTCTGATTAGTTGTTAATCATTTTATCATTTATAAGCTGGAAAAAAATGTATCAGTAAGGATATTCTAACTATCGCTTCTCTGTAATAACTCGTATAATCTTTGTAATGTCTTTTCAAGACCTCACAAGTTTAAATCAAAAGATGCTGGCTGTTTTTTGTAAAATTATTTTATAATAATTTACTGCAAATTCTGGTGGTTAATGGCTAGTTTTCCCAATCCAGTCAATTCTCATTTAATAAAATCCTAAAAAACGTCCTACGCAGCGTCCTATACATTGAAAAGCCTGTTTGTAAATCATCACATTTACATTACCTAACATGTTGTCAGCTTGTTGTATGACAAGAAATTAGTCTAAAGTTCTGCATTCCCACTGAAGGTTCCAAGGGTTCATGAGGTAAACAGGTATCCGGTGTGTCTGCGGCATTGTAATTTTTAACAGCCTCATGAATGATTAGAAATACAGCAGTATCTCTACCACTCCCTAGTCTTGTCCAGAACTAATGTGAGAGATTGATTCTGTACTCTCTGCGTTTGGCCGAAAAATTACTTTTCTTAATCTCTCCCACCATTCTGACACTACGCAGCACCTACACTGAAAACAACCAGATGTTTTACACCATTTGTTCCATAGTAGCAGAGCAAGAGCATTAATTTCAACCCTGTGAAAAGCTTCTGAATCATGGTGTTTGGTCGACAGATGCCGGACGATCATGGATGAGACTGTACTCCAGCTCAGAGTACCATTAAAGGGCTCCATGGTGGTTTGTTTTAGTCGTTTCGGCCAGGCATCTTTAAACAGTTCCTAATACAGAGTGACATGGACCTAAAGCCTTTGAACACTGCTGTAGAACTAGATTTTAAGGCACTTCACCCTTTAAATGATAAAAGTAGTGAGTTATCGCTTTGTTTGTCATGCTCTTAAACCCTTGAGGGGTATTATTAAAGCAGAGAATGCCATGGAAAGAGTATTGTTAAGAGTATTTTTAAAATCTTGTAAATCCTGGTAATTTATGTCATCCTTTTCCCTGGGAATGTCACCCCTCCCTTATGGTTTGCATTTGGGGCTGAGCAGCAATGGACTGATGCGTATACCTGTAATAGGGACTGTTTAACACCCCCTCCTTCTCTTCATCTTTCTCTCCCCAAATGCCTCTAGTCAGGATTTACTGTGGTGACCTCCCAACTCTCTGATTCCTTTCCCGGGAGTTGAGGGCCTTCCCAGGCTCCCAAACCCTTGGAATCGGAAGCTTGTAGCATTTAAGGGCTATGCCCTATTTTTTTCCCCCATCCCAGGCACTGTGTTTAATCAGTACAGGCCTGCAGTGATTTGGTTTTAATTCTAAGGGGTGGGCCGGATTTAACAGTGTGATTGAAGGAAGTGATAAATGGGAAGACGGAGGGGGGCCATACGCCTAGTACGAACTCCATTACGGGTATTACTTCATTTATTAAAGTGGGCCTGAGCTTGTTTGCATGTTTCTTCCAAAACCTGACCCACAAACATGCATTTCAGCATGTTATAGACTTTAATATGGAATAAATTATTCTTAAAGGTTGTGGTGAGAGGTTGCACGGACATGAACCTCAGTGAACAACTAACATTTGTCAGTAATTTTGTTGAACAGTGATTTGCTACAACATTTGTAGATTGCCACAATTTTGTGGCCAGCTAGTAAGTGCTGTGGAGGTAAACCTCACTCCCCTGATCTCAAGTGGTGCGCTAGTGACAGACGCTAGATATGTCTTTGCGTCCTTGTTAGTGTGTCCACCTTCAGTGACAGAAACACTGGTTTGAATCTTGCTTGGAGCCAGCAAGGGAATAGAACCGGATGAGTTACGTTGGTGCCGTGACCCGGATAGGAATGAGTGTTAGGTAGTTGAGTGTAACGGAGGCCAGCTGGTAAGTGCTGTGCCGGTAAAACTCACCCTTTTGATCTCAAAAGGCGAAAAACCAACAGACAGTAGAGGCTGTAGTCTTTAGCATGCCTGCTAGCGCACTTGCCTCTAATGCTGGTAATGCTGGTTTGAATCCTGCTCAGAGCAAGTGTGGTCAAGTAGAACCAGAGGGGGTTACAGCAGCATGCTAACACCATTTGCAAATGCGTCTCTTGTGTGTTATTTGTGTAGCACAGAGTTATTACCTATAGAAAACACTCCAGATATTCAATTTCAGTATTTATTTATTGAAGCTGTTAGCATAGCAACATGCTATCATTAAACTCTATTAAAGTTAGTTGCAAATTGAGTCTCCTGAGCACAGTTTGTTTAATGTAAGTTGCCACCTACATAAAACAATCCAAATTGGTCTCTTATGAAGCTCCGTGTCCATTTCGATGCTGGGTAGCAAGGCAGCTCAATAGGTTTTGGATCAGAGTTTGAGTGTGTTCTCCCATTGGGCAAATCTGAACCTGTGTGTTTGGCGTACATGCTCAGCAGAAGTGGATGAGGCATCTCTGTCTGTGTTTTATGGAGTGTAATTGTGCGCTGGGAGGCACTGCCCTCTATTTCTCCTCTTAATGGCTGTTTGTGTGTTGTTTTAGTGGCAGATTTACGTGTGGGACGGGCAGTGAGGGGCGGGTTGATTTACAGCTGTGGCTTTGGCCTCACTGGTTATGTGTGTGTGTGTGTGTGTGTGCGCTGTCACTGTGTGTGTTCCAGGTGATTGTGCAGTCTGGCCGCCAGCCCAGCGTGTTGCAGAAACTGTGTCAGCTGCCGTTCCAGTATTTCAGCCACCCGCGACTCATCAAAGTGCTCTTCCCCTCGCTCATCTGCGCCTGCTACAATAACCTGCAGAACAAGGTCATCCTGCAACAGGAAATGAGCTGTGTGCTGCTGGCCACCTTCATACAGGTAAATCGCTCTGCCTTCATTCCATCACTACCGTGCAATTCAGACTTGTTCATGAACGTTCACAAACTGGGTTGCTTCCTTTTGTAACTGCAAAACTAGAAAACTTAAGTGTGTCATTTCTGCGCCGGTAGCGTTGCCAAACTTACTAGCTAATATAGTGCCCGTTTTTCAGTTCCCTCAATACTTCTCCCATCTTCCTCTGGTCAAACAAACATATAGCCCATCCTCCAAAATGTGCGTTAATGTTTCACATTTCATGGGAATCAATATGCAGCTTTTGGTTGTGGATGTAAGAATTTTTTTTCCATCTCTAAATGGAGAAAACAATCAAATATGTAAATTTTTGTTTTACAAACATTATTTTGAATTATATATTCAAGCTATAAAGGGGTGATCCCACTGACAATGATTTGCATCTGCTAAACAACTGGAAGTCGTTGGAAACCCATTTACCAAATCTCAAGAACACATGTTAATGAAACACTGCTTTTTTTTTCTTTGCTTTTTTTGTACTAAATATTCTTTCTTTTTCATTTGTTTTGCGATGTTCAGATTTTTCTCTTTAATTCAATTCGCAACTCGCTATTGTGAAGCCCTTAACAGATTTACTCAAGAAACCTGTGCAAAAATGGTTGCAATAATTTAAACAATGTATGCATAATTTAGAACATTTATAAATTGTTATAGTAACTGAACTGGAATCGAATCACCCCAAATTTAAGATTTCATGAAGCATTGCATTTTTTTAGTAAAACATTAACAATTTACAATGGAAATGTATTCTTTTCATTCAAAACATTTTTTTGGACTAGTCCCTGGGAATCGAACCTATGACCTTTGTGTTGCTAGCGCCCCACCTCCCTCACTAAAAGAAGCAGCTTCTTTTGCTCAGATGGATGGTTTCCTCTGTCTGTTTGAGTGGATTTACCTGCCACTACTTGAGCCTCCTGTAAACACCCTCTCCCTTCATCTTGTTCCTGGCAGCGCTCTCCACACCACAGCACCGCTGTCATTACTTACACAGAGATTAGCTCCAACTCTGAACCATCAACTTGTTCAAACAATGGGAAGATGCTGACATGTCACTTTATTGACACTGACAACAAAAGCTTCATCCACTTCATCCAAAACTAAAAAAAAAAAAAAAAAGATTCCACTTTTGCCAAGTGGAATAAATAATAACATCTGTTGACTTTGTGTAATCTAGGACTGTGCCACCAACGAGAACCAATCGGACAGCAAAGCTTCACATCTAGGTAAAGTCTATAGACTATTTGCTCTTTTGCATCAATTTATCTTTGCTAAAATGCATGCCTTCTTTATAAACGTAATTTGGTACTTATTTATAACCCTTATGTTGACTTCAAATCATTTTGGACATGTAGATGATTTTCTTTTGCCTGAAAATGCTAGTTAATGTATTGGACTAAAATTTACAAACTGGATTATTTTTTGGGGATTTCCTCCCTATCTTATTGGTATTTCTGAAAAAAACTAATTGGCTAACAAAAAACCATCTAAACGAAAATGAAAATCTAATCGACTTGTTTCCTTTGTTATCTTGAAATGGATCCAGAAAGCCTTATATTCCATTCTAAAGTGCGCCAGTTAAAAATAAAGGTCTCTGCTGCTCAAAAAGGATCCTTCTCTAGCATTGATTTAGTGCTTTACTTCCTGTGTCAGTTCTAAAGCTCTGATCTTTCCCCATCAGAGAAGCGCCGAGCTCCTCTGGACTACTGCGAGCTCTCCAACCGCTTCCCCAGAGACCAGTGGGACTCCGCACTTCAGTTCTTCCTCAAGAAGCAGGAGGAGGGAGCGAACGAGTGAACGGCAGTCATTCACAAGAGCACATTACACACACTGACGTGATGTAAAGCCGAAATGTACACTCTACAATGCAAAGCTGTGCCTGAGGGGTTTAGGGTACGAATGATGCTGGTAATCAGCCATCATCCAACCTGTCAATCAGTAGTGAAGCATTCCTAGTAGCGATCCAGTAACTGTGTTAACACATATATTAGCACACACTGACTTCTCGCACATCTATTTATAAGCAATAGAATGTTTACAGATTTAATTTACAGGATTTTACCTTGAATACATTTTTGGACGCATTCATAGTGATCTTGTGTTTAACAAAAGAGCAAATCTCTTTCTAAGCGTTCAGCAGTTTTCAGCTGGAAGTGTTTTTTGGTTCATTTAATCGTTAGGTTTGAGTTCGACTGTAATTGTGTTGTTTTGTACATAAAAAGATATCGGGGAATGGCGCAGAATAAACGGAAGCACTCGAGAGAATGACGAGTTACCTCATCCGTTGTTGTTTTTTTTTTTTTTCGTTCCAGTTTGTTTCTATGCATAAAGTGGAAGATTTCTTCCTGTAGCTGACATGTTATGATTTAGAATAATTTCTGTTGTGGTTGTTGCGATTCTTTGCTTGTTTTATACTGTAATTTATACACAGTGAAGATGTATTCTACACATTTTCCCCCTTTGTTAATGCATTGAAGCACTTAAGTTTGATTTAAGACGTGGATGTGTTTAATAAAATATTTAATTCTGCACAGTTCTGTCATTGTGGCTTGGTTTGAAATCCTGTCTACCGGAATAAGTTTGGGATATTTGAATATATACGCAGTCGAGAGAAGGTCTGTAAATCAACTAAAATTGCTTCTATTTTGAGTTTTTCTAATTTAATACAAATGTTTTAACTTGCAAATATAACCAGCTGAGTAAAATTTTAACTTTAAAAAATTGAATTACAGAATATCCTAGTATTTGCTTTTTAATTATAGCTGCATACAATTTTGTCGAACCCCATTATGTTGTCCAGCACAATTTGAGACCGATCTGACCATCTGTACAAAAGACTTCACATTTGCTTATAATATTAGTGACCAGAAATAGTACATAATCTGAAATATTTCTTATAAACTGTAGTTTTTCTTTTTTATATATTCCACAGCATTATTTCAATACAGAGTTGTTCTCATCTCAGATTTTAATGTTGTCTCAAGAGATTTCCTCTAAATTCTGCTGCTTAACTCTAAAATATATCTATAATCACACCTTTAAACACTATTATCATGCATAACTGTAATGTTTAAGCATACTGGAGTCTGAGGTTATTAAAAAAAAAGTACTGTCTTTTATTATAGCTATAAACGTGTATATATGTAAAAAAAAATTAAGCAATCTGTGATGTGTTCTACAGTAATTGAGAGCTTTTATTGACTAACTTGCTGATTCGCTGGGAAACACAGTGGAGCTGGAACATGCAATGTTGGTTACACAGCATTGTAAAAGGTTTGTGGCCCCTAACCAGGGTCCTCACTGGCCCTGGGGCACCACAAACAGTCTGCTGTTCTTCCACTCAATCCTTCTCTCTCTCATACACTCAGTCTCTCTCCTGTACCTGTGTGAGTCACTCAGTACACCCATGTGTCAGCACGCGCTCGAGCCTCTGGGTCTGGGTCATAAGACCATCACTTCTGCTCCTGACGTGGAAAAAACATTCAATTAAGATCATTTTGATTGCCCGAGACTTTTTCTAAAATATATATATATATTTTACTTGATTCAGGCTTGTAAAATGGATGTAGGCTATTTAATGTGAGATCTATTAAGTGGACTTTGAAACTGATCGGGTGTGTATGTGACGGCTCGAATGGGAGCTGTTTTTATTACCGTTCCGTTATTTGCTGTTCCAGAACCATCTGAGATCCTGACGTTCTCGAGATTTTGGCAGACTGAGGTGAACTCGAACAGAAGAACGCTGTTAGTTAATGAATCATGAGCGTTTATGCCTTTAGAAACTGGATTTGTTTGCTAAATCTGTTGTCTGAATGTCTTTTTCTACGTTAATTAAGAAATGCGCCTGTGAACGTGTAAAAACGTGAGGGTTTTTTTTATAGTGACTTTTAAAATGTGTACAAAACCGCTTTAATAAATAAACATCATTAACAACCGCACCATAAGAAAAACAGATTTAGAGTGTATCTGCGGCAAATTTTGCCATGTGGGAAAATTAGTTTAAATTTATATATATATAATAATGGCAAATTTCAGAAAATGATTTAGGTAGGCTGCAATACGGGTTTAATTAAAGGTAAAGCGCTTCGGGATTTTATTTAGCTAGTTAAAGTTTATTAGTTTAGTTTAAGTGTTTGTTTCACTAAAAAGATTGTTGTTGTTGTTGTTTTTTTTGTTCAAGAATGTCGAGTTATTTTGCAGCATTTATGCAGCCTATAAGTTATACTTAATATTATTCAATTTTTTAATTATTTAAATAGCCTACATTTGTAATTTTTCCAGCTATCCCCAGTTGATTTTCATATACCTTTTCAATTTTACGAGCTGTTTATTGATATATATATATATATATGCTAACGAAATTTATATTTTAGGCAGATAAATATATATATATATATATATATATATATATATATATATATATATATATATATATATATATATATATATATATATATATATATATATATATATATATATATATATATATATTACAACAGGCAAAAACAAAATATTGAAGAAAAGCCTTGAGTGTGTTTGACATTTGTTTCCTGATGTCAGCATTCAAAATATTTGGCTGTCGATTATTTCGTTATATTGTGACAGCTTTCAAAAATAATTGCAATTAAAGAATAATTTAAACATGAATGCATGAACTAACACACAACATTTCCATAAAGGGCCCTTAGATGTTTAGCTTTACGAGTCAAATATTTGTCTTAGGTTGGTTTTTAGATTTATAAACCAAAAGTTAACTAAATACTTTGATTTTCAAATTAAAATGACAGACAACGACAGAGAACATGAACTTGGCTTAAGTGTGCGTTTATTTAATTAGACCTAAATTATTAAATTAGTGACGGAATTTGAAACAAGATGCGGCTCTTGACCTCTGGCCATGACATCTGAACTTCTCCCTAAAACATCTTTCCATGAGCGCTGGTCTTCGTTCACAAGAGCTATTTTATCGGAATCTATTGAAGCGGTCTTAATTTCAGTCATTTAATGGGCTGTAATCGGGATCAGATCTGAAGAGAGTTTAGCAAAGATTGCCCATTTAACAGGAATTCAAACGCTTTAAATTTTTAAAAGAATTATAGGATTTTGTAATGAAGACATTGTCACTGTTAATAGCATACTGCTTTTTGCATAATAAATAAGAACGTATGCATATCTGAATGATTTCATAGAGGCTATTTTCAGCCATTGATGGAGGGAGGGGCGTTGTCATTTTAGAGAGCGTTTGATTGGACAAAAATCAGTAGTGCAGAATGAGTCATCAATAATGTTGTTCTGTTTTGCAGGAAGAAATAGGTATTAAATCCACATATTTGCTAGAAGTGTTTGTTCGCGTTCAGCAGAATATAATCTTAAATGTGCATGCACTAACAATCCCAACAAAGCTCTCTTTGTGATTTTCCAGGCTTTTAAGAGTGAAACATTTATTAAAAACAAAAACTATAAGCAAAACAACGTTTGAATGCCTGAATTGATCGCGGAAAAATAACTGAAGCAACAGAAATCAGTAAGCTGAAAGAGCTGTTTTACAACTGCTTATCCGGTTATCTGACAAATAGAGATTATTTTGCCAAAACGGCCCGCAGTGATTTTGGTCTGATCTTCTGGTGTCCAGCGGCTATCTTCTGACTCGCAATGAAAATAAACCCTGGACACGCAAGGGTGCGTTTGCCGAGAGGGAGTCCCGTTAAGAGAAAGGTGGCTTCGGGTTTGTTGTGCTTCCACTCAGTGGATCATTTGCAGGTGATGCCGAGCGCAGATAAGCGGTCGCCGATCCCTGTCCTCCGTCTAGACTCACAGCTTTACGAGCTACACGAGATTGATCACTGCTACGGGAGGGCTTCAATTACTCATTCAGTATCCGGTCGTCATGATTTTTAGATAGATATTCATATTCATTCGTAGCCTCCGTTAAGAGTTGAATGTGACACATCAGGGTTCTGTGATCAAAATATGGCCTCAATATGTCAAAGCATCTTTATTAGTGATTGAGCAGCAGTTAACCCTATCACTTTTAAGAAAACTGTTAACCTGTTAGAGGTTTCATAACGGTGCTTTGAAAGAACAGAATTAGAAGCGTAGCCTATTCCCCAAAACAAACATATTCTGCATAATGCGGTTCTTTATTATTTCGTAGTATATTCCGTATCTATTTCTATAATCTAAAAAAAAAGCAAATGTAGTCTATAATTTAACCCAGCCATTGTTTAAAAAAGTAGAACATCTGCATAACTAGATATTAAAAAAAATGCAATTTCCAAATTCTTTTCAGAATAAATTCAGAAATCACGACACTGAAAATGTCATTCACTATTTAATTCTGTTCACATTGCTCTTTTTCTTTTTACTAGATCTTTGGACAGTTATTTCCAGTCCAGTAACCAGTATACCTTTGTAACTGAAGTGTCTCTTGTTATAATATAAAAAGATATGTAAAGGTAACATGATATGGTTGTTTTTGCATGCAGGCTTCCTCAGACATAAACAGCATTTAACGTCGTTTATTTAGGTAATTTCTCACTTTTTGGTATGGACGGTTGTCCTCACAATAAATAACAATAACTTACTTTTTTTTTTTTTTTTAAATCGAGAAGTTTACACAATCTTTGCTCCATTCGTTAGGATAAAATATTTTACAGCTCAGTTTTAATACATCTTCGGAGAGATCATGCGCATTGAGACAAAACCGTTGATTTTTGTCTTATGAGGAAAACACCACTTGCTGATAAAGCTACACAATGATGGTCTTGAATAAACACTGTTAAGACTGTTGTTTCGTAAGGCTGACAGTGGTCCATAATCAAAACCAAAATAACGTGTTCATATTCCGCTGGACGTCCTCGATCTGCGGTCCAAATGCTTTAAAAACAGTGTTGTAACACGTCTGGAAACCCCAAAGTCGCTTGGACGGGCTCCTCCGTTTGGCAAACTGTTTAAATCCATCTCGGTTAATCCCTTTTCCGTTTGAGGCGGTGAGGTGATGGGTTTTCATGCAGGGCGGGTGAGGGCATGCTGGGGCGGGAGTCCTCCGGTGGGCTCTCACGTCTCCACGGGACTGGGCACCATGCTGTTGGGGGTGTCGGGTAACTGCGATGACAGAGAGGTCACATCACTACCAGACGAGTTACCCAGCGAACCCGACTCGGAAAATGACACCTATAGAAAAGGAGGAGAGTTAGGAATCAGGGCTGTTTGACTCCTGTCAGCATGCTGAGGCTAATATACAGCTTTGAACAAAATTTGATTAAATGTCAGAGTTTTGCATACGATTTGCAATTGACATTTTCAAAAGCTTACACAACTTTGGCATGCTGTTAAATAATGACAATATATAGGCTACAGATCAGTAATTCAGCGAAAAAGAATTCATTAGATATTTCGCGCGATCTGTTCGCAAAGATAGGCTTAGCCTATTTTCCCGCCCTTACAGCAAAAATGTCATTTATCGCTAGTTTTAAACCGCTTACTATCAATTTTTTATTTTTTATTTTTATCTTACGCTTCTGACATGTAGTTAAATCTTATAATAAATAATTAAGTTGATTTTGCCGATGTATATCGTTCGATATAGGCCGGAAAAACGCTCTGTTGGTGCTCAGACAAACTTGTTGCTAATAGGCTATAACTTTAAAAGTTACTGAAACACTTAAAAACATTGTTAACAAATATACTATAATAAGTACGATTTATATTTCTTCTTTTAGGCTACATTTAAGCCAAATATAAATTTGGGGGAAAAAAGGCAAACCTACAAAGCCAATAGGCTATAACAAATTGTTATTGAGAAATATTTGTTTTAATTGTATGATTGATCATTTTGATTTAAAGAAAAAGAGTCGGCATGACAGGCCTGGTAATAACTGCTCGGGGGTGGCAGTCCTCACCAGCTGTTGGAAAGCAGGCTGGTCCAGGTCACTCTGTAAGGCGAACTCGCTTAAGGCTTTCCACGGCGGCTGATAGGTCTGAACTTCTACAGGATTTCCCTGCACTGTGGTGTCATGTCTAATCGGGCTGCCTGCCACCAGAGGCGTCCCCGTGAGACCCTGAAGATTCTGCAGAAATGTAGAGGAGATAGAGCGACACACAGACTAGATATCACATTTCAACTTTCAGAGAAGCTTAACACTTTGAGCGGAATCTCACAGATGTCCAGAATCTTTAAAACATCACAGCTATATGTAATAATATAGCCAGATTGGTAAAATATATATTATGAACAACTAGCTCTTTAGTGAAGATAGATAGATAGATAGATAGATAGATAGATAGATAGATAGATAGATAGATAGATAGATAGATAGATAGATAGATAGATAGATAGATAGATAGATAGATAGATAGATAGATAGATAGACAGATTTAGAACCTTTAACATTCATGGAACCTTAATAAAGCCTATTTTAAGAAGTGTTCATTGAAAGCTTCACCGAGGAACCCAAAATTGTTCTTCTATTGGAAACTTTATTTTAAAGAGTGTAGGCAGGTGGCTACGCTAAATCGTTCACATATGATAATATAAAAAAATAAACGATCAAGAACCCGTCTAATATCATAGAAGAAGCAGAAAACCTGTTAGGTAACATCAGTTATTATTATTATTTTTTTTAATCCACAAAGGCAGCACAATGATAAGGATTAGCCTACATTTTGGTTGATAATGTGCTGCAGAGAACCACTGAAGAAACTTTATTTGAAGAATAGCCTACAGAGTCGACAATGAAACAAGTTTAAGTTAAACCTCTTGATATTTCATTTGTCATTAGAGTTGCAAAATGTTTATTCCTACCGTTTTGTCGCTGTGCTGCTGTTGCTGGAGTTGTTTCATAAGAATGGACCTCTTCTTGTCTTTGCAGCGTTTGTTTTGAAACCACACTCGTATGACGCGTGGGCTCAGGCCGGTCATCTCCACGAGCTGTTCTTTCATCAGCGCGTCCGGTCGCGGGTTCGCGTTATAACACGTCCGGAGAGTGTGAAGCTGCTTCTCGTTTAATACTGTCCGCACGCGCGTGGTCTTCTCAGACTGCTTATGAACGTGGTTCCGGTGAGGTGGCTGTCGGACTGGCACAGGTTCTGCGAATAAAAGGCGTATAAATCACTTTTCGGCTTAAGAGGTCATTTCATTATTTAGACACACTGCAGAAGAGCACGCTTACTTGAAGGTTAAATTGTGCATACACGCATCGGTCTGTAGCCAAGTGCGTGTCAGTCAAAACACCATAGGGCCTTCAATATGCTCTCAACTTTGCTGTATGTGCAAAATGTTCAAAGATCGAAATAGGATATAAAATATAACATGCAATAAGTGCACCATCTTGCAAATTAATAAGAAGGTTAATAGTGACATAATCGAACAGAATAGAATTTGTATGGTTTAATGCTGTTTAAGTCAACGAGCCATGCAGATATAAAAGCAAATGATCTAAAGGCAGTTTTGGTTCAAAATTTATAGTTAGGCTAAATATGACTTCTAAATAACCAATAGGCTTATTTAAGAAAAAGAAAAAATGTAAAGAAACAAATTCCAACTTCTAACTGCCAGCACTGAAATGTCTGCCTATAATAGACCACTTGATTTAAAAGATCGCAATATTACAGCGATTTCCTATTAGTTATAATGAACTAAGAAAACCACTGCGGCCATCATTTCAAATCATTATGCCAATAACCGTTTTCAGATTAATTTCAGGTCATGTTAATTCAATCAAGAATATCCTCAAACAATCTCAGCCAGTTACAAGTCTGCCATCAGGGATTTTACACGAAAACAATCTCATCAAATTGGCCTGCAGGCACAGAACACAAGCTACTCGGTTCAGTCTGGAACAGTTTCTCAAGCTGATAGCTGTAACACACAGAATTAAAGACAGAAGTCTCAAACCTATAACAACGACATTAGTTGTTATATTTATGTATTATAATATTGTATCATATTATTGTTATTGTTAAACATTTGTTGTTGTTGTTAGCTTCCTACAGCATCTGAATTATTTAGCCTAATAAATTCCGAGTCCCCGAATGTGTATCTTGTGCACTGTAATTATTATTTGTAATTTTATCATTATTTACAGTGTTATAACTGCTACCTGGGATGTGCAGGGGCCTGCTGGAGTGAATGTTCCCGGGACTGATGGGGCTCCCGGCTGCAGCGCGCTCCAGCAGCAGCCCGTGGTCCGCGCGGCAGAGCAGCTCCTCTTCCCGCAGAGAGAACTCATCTCCCGGGAGCAGATGCCTGCTGCACACCGAGCATCTGAAACACTCCATGTGATAGACGTTATCCCGGGCCCTCATCACCAGGTCACTGCTGCAGAAACCGACGTTACATTTGGCGCATTTGATCCCGAATAACCTGCAGTTTCCAGAAGAAACATTTGCTTATTTTAGTGTTCGTTTCCAAAATCGTTCAGCCCACCTCAGCTTAATTTTAAGATGAACCGTAAACACAACTACAGGCCTAACTCTTTTCTCAAAGCATCTATACAATGCATTAGCCTATAAAAAAATAATAAACTACATATTTATAATAGCTTACATGCATTTATTCTTTCATGAATATTTGTAAGCACATTTACGCATTTATTTATGTGCGCAAACGAGTTTAAAGAGGCTATGCATTATAACTCTGAGTGCTTGACAAATTGTTTTAATACATTATAGTCTTTACAAAATTATACGTTAGTGTGTTAGGCTATAGGAGGATGCCTATATTTATTAGAGCATGCAGTTGATGTGTATTAGACACAATGAACACGTTATAATGCATCACCAAGAGGCTTTACAGAAACTGTTGCCAACGGGATTACATTTCTTTACAAAGCAAACTTGAAAACAAAGCTGAACAAACACCGGTACTAGAAAAGAAGCATGGCAAGCCTAAATCAAACACGACTGTAATATATTAACCAAACAGGCTTCCCCATGAAATATTTACATGCAATTGGAATTTTGCGTAAAAACAAAACACAAAACTATTTCCGCTAGATATCTTAGCTATGTTTTGTTTGCTTTGTTTTACAATTGTATTATATATTGTAGTATAGCTAGTATACCTAATAGCTAGATGATATAATTGTATTCTATATTTTTACCTTCCCAAAAAGGCTTTTTATTCGTTTATTGCACAGTTTCCCATATCTCTAGATCTGTTCGTGTCAAGAATCTGTGTAAAACGGGCCTCGACGGAATTCCAAAGCCGTGAAATCACAAATATTGAGAGGTTCGTACCGTACGTAATCTCTCTTGCAATAAGTCTTTCCGTCCCGGACGAAGCAAGTGCACGTCTCGTCCAGATACTGACTGCACTCTGCGCACTTCAGACAGGCTGCGTGCCACTCCAGGTCCGGGGACACTCGCAGGATGTACTGATCGTGGATCTGACTTCCACAGCCTACACACATGGCGATCCCAGACTTCTCTGGATATGAAAAGCAGGGATTAGTGTCCACTGACTGCACCCCAATCCCACAAAACACCGGCGTCGTGCAAATATATCATTATAGGCTACATAAGAGCTCATTTTTCACACATGCATCCTTGTTTTGAATGTCGCTAGACCACAAAATGTCGATTCCTTCAGTTTGATTTCATTATAATCGTTCGTGTTTTTGGCTGCACCAAAAACAGTTTGCAAACATGTCGTGTTCTTTTTTCTTTTTTTTATTTAGGAGGAAAATATTACATGTTATTAATGCATTACTAGCTTTTGAAAATATTAAATGTCATTATTGTTTGCAAAACGGTGCAAAGTAGCCAAAAACATAATTTTGCATTTAACGATATTCAGACTTGTGCAATAAGGAAAAACTCGCAAAATAAACATCCAGCACTTACTTTTTGAATGATCCCCCATATCACCCAAGAAAGAAGGATGGGGTAGAATATCCACCATACAGGAGGGTTAAGGCAGAAGCCTACAGATGAGGAAATGGAATGGGAAACTGCCTCGTCCCGAGCTGACTAATAACTTCTGGCCGAAGAGCCTGTGGGAAGAGCAACACACAGACAGACACTGGCTCTGACGTCACCGGGCCCTGACGTCACATGCAAACCCGGACCCACGCTCGATCCCGCGAGGAGCAGCAGCGCGGAGCGGAGCTCAGACCACTGGACATGCTTTGAATGTTGGATACCGAGGAACTGAAGATTAAACTCACACTTCTGCTTGTCCAAACATAACTGTGAGACAGTACGGAGGGCTACAGTGAGCAGGCAAACACGAAAAGTAGCTGAAATGCATTTAACTGGGAATGTTTTTGACTGATTGAGCCGCGTTCCAAGCTGTTTTAAATTACTCCACAAACATACACCTTTGTTTACGTTTGTGTGTTGCTTGGCAACCACTCTGTTGCAACCACAACCGATTCTGAGGAACTGCAATGTTTGGCGGAAGAATAATGTTTATTATTATTATTATTATTATTATTATTATTAATATCATTACACTTTATTTGCACTGTTTTATTTTGTGATACCTTACTACGTAAATGGAATAACCGCTGCATAAACGCAATAAGCCCCAAGAAGACGTGGTTTACAGTGAATTTATAACAGCTAAGGGTCGTTGTTACACCACGCGAAGCCTCTTTTGGGCTTATTCTTTTATTTTACATGTAGGCTAAGTGAAATGTTGTCGGGTTTAAACTGCATTTGATTAAAGTAACCTGGCCTATAACATAATAACTAATACACATACGTAGACTACACACACACACACACCTTTCATCAAAGTTCTCCTAAAACCATACAGTCTGCCAAAAAAAACTATAAAACCAAATTGCGTTCTTGTCTTACGACAAATGTGATGATCTTTTTTGATCAACTTCAAGTGTTGACTATTATATATATATATATATATATATATATATATATATATATATATATATATATATATATATATATAGGCATATTCTGTAAAATTAGCGCTTTCTCAAAACAAATTGGAACACATCGGCTATGTTTCGTCTTCAGTGCTTTTCTCTGTAGGTGAATCCATATGAGTTTAAGTCTGTGTTCTAGCGAGCCCCCTTCTGGACATCAAAATAACATCACATAACGTTTGATATGTCAGATATGTACTGTAATACAGTTTAGTTACATTTCTGCCATTCCAAGCCTTTGGAGTAAAAAAAATAAGATAGAGAATTCAGGTAGAAAATAACTTACTAAATATGTGATAAACAACATTGCTAAATTACAGCAGTGCATATAAAAAAAAATCATGGCTTGAGTAGATATAAGGAATCTTAAAAATGTAATTCGACTGCGAATAAAACGTGTTTCAAATCCGTTGCTTCTTTATGCGTAATTATCAAAACTATCATAATTTACCTACATTAAATATATTATTCGTCTTCTGCTTGTATTGAAAATGTAAGAAGAAGTGATCCAGAGCACATATTTGCTTATAACCGTTAATAACGATACGCACCTTAAATTAAACTGCATTTATTGCGAATAATTCGTGTTTCTCTCTTAAATGTAAATCTTTTACTCTGTACCTTTGTCATATTTGTAGGCTAGCACCTCTTCTCCATTATCTTTAATGTGGATTAAAGTAGGCTACACACGCAGGCTTTTTAAAAAACCGATCATAATGAATAATTTCGTTTATTGCACCCTAAAAATGAATCGGACAATCATGTTGAAAGTCGTGTTGTATCGTATCGAGCCTCACCTTTGACTCTTAACCCAGCACACAAATACATTTAATTCAGACTACACTAAGAAACCATGTTTGTCTCCATGAGGGGGTCGAAAAGAGACGTCAGATTGCATACAGAACACAATATTCGCTTTTCATTTGCATTAATCGTAGTTGAAACATTTAGTCGTGTCGGCTTTTTATAATGTGTTAAAAGGCCTAAAAATGTTCACAAATAGCAAGCTATCTTTTTTCTGAAAAAGCGTGTAGCCTATAACATATTTATGATTTTAGCCTGTATTTTTATTTTATGGTTTTATCGAACAGCCTATCTTCAACGTCAAATGCTTATTTGAATAACTACATGCAAAAATCCATAAATAAACAATAATCATCAATAATCAATAATCTAACTTTTTTATTTTTTTTTGCAATTACTTTATTTTGCACGTGAATGCAAAGCAACATCTAAACAGTCTATCAAATCAATAAATTCCTACATAGAATTAAAGTAGTAAAAAAAAAAAAAACATACCCCTAAAAGTAGCTACTGAAAAAGTTCATATTCATACCCTGATGCATTAGGCTATTGCTTAATAGAGGAAATAAGCTGTTGGGGCAGCTGTTTCCAAGGATAAGCCACTGCCTATAATATACAATTATAAATAAAGTCATAAAAATGTAACCATGTTACATGTTAAACGTAACACCCCGTTAGGTTTACAGTCTCCGTGTAAAAGCAGCTCTGTTTGAGCTAGAAGCTCCACAGATTGTCAAAGCTATTAAACCACACCCACTAATTAAATATACACCGGCTCCGCCCACTATGCTATTAGACAGCTATATAATTTATTTAGATTTCTGCGTATATTTAATTGCTTATTCTTTTTATTAAACATATATTTTTGACGATACGCACATTTCCCGAGGAACATTACCACAGAGAAAACCACATTTGAGCTGTTACAAGAGGGGAGGCGTGCATTTTATGATCTCGCGAGAACTCAACTCAACCTCTGTCCTCTGTTACTAAAGCAGTGACAGTGTGCTGCTGCAATCATGCTCAAAGCATTAAACAAGACACATCTCAGGCAGCTGGTAAGACAAATCCTTCGAAACGATGCATTAACCACTGCAGACTTTAATTTAAAGCTGTTACTCGTTCTCTCTACGCTTTCTAGACAGAAATACACTTGAATGAATAGCTTAGCATGCTGGCTAACTCGCTCATTCAGTTCTCCAGAAGTTGTGCAAAATGTTACTAAACTGCTGTTTCTTTCCAAGTAACCTTATTTTATTGTGTTGTTTTTGACATGTGATCATTAAAACGTTTGGTTACCTTGCTAACCTATTTTTAATGGGTGTGTAGTATTCTAGCTAGGCGTCTAAATGTTAAGTATCATATTCTCATAGCTTTTTATAGTTCTAAACACAAATATTGACCTTTTGAACAATATTTCAGTATTTCATGAACACGACACGATTCATAACATTTTAAGGCACTGGTATATGATTAGTTAATAAACCACTGGCTAACTATTGTCCAAGGTTATGCAATATGTAAACAGTGCACTATGAAACCTCTTCACTGTCCTTAAGTTACTGTTTGACCTACAGTGCATTTAAAATGTGACCTACATTGCATTTGATATGTTAATATATTAGGTCAGACCCTAAGTAGTATCTGATCTCATTTATGTCTCAGATTTCTAATGACCTCTGTGGGCTACAGAACAATGTCTGGCTGCACTGCATAGTAACCTCATATCAGTTATTTGGGTGAAAGGGCCTGCCAGATATTTATATCTTAGTGTATCTGATTCGGTTGTTAACCAAACCTGTTTTTTCTTCCTAGTCCGCTCTGATTCAGAGGTTTCAGAGTACTCTGGTTGTTGCCGAGCACAATAATGAGACGCTGACCCCCATCACGCTGAACGCCATCACTGCTGCTACGAAACTCGGCAGTGACGTGTCCTGTTTGGTTGCTGGAACAAACTGTGCAAAGGTATTATCTGTTCACGCACATTGATTTCTGTGAAGAAGTGTAAAAGAGTGATTTGATGGGTATGATTATGGGTTTCTGGACAGGTCGCAGAGCAGTTGTCCAAAGTTCAAGGGGTGAAGAAAGTTCTGGTCGCCCAGCATGAAGCCTACAAAGGTTTACTGCCAGGTAGACCCAACTTCATTTGGTTTTGTTCATGAATCTGGAAAGTATTTAACTGTTGCACTGTTGATTTTACACAAGTAACTTTGCATACAGCGCCTGACAGATGAGGGAAGGAGGTATTGAGTGATTTAAATGAAAGACTTTCTTTCACAGAGGAGCTGACGCCGCTCATCTTGGCAACCCAGAAACAGTTCAGTTTCACACACATCTGTGCGGGAGCATCTGCTTTTGGAAAGGTAAATCAAGACAGAGGTCGAAGAAGATGGGCTGAAAGAGTGACGTTGTTGTCTTTACTATTATTGAGCAAGATTTTACCAGAAAAGATTTTAGATTTTTTTTTGTGTGTGTGTGTTTAAAAAGAATCTTCTATAATTTTAGTGGCTGTACTTTTATGTAACTCTTGTATTATCCAAACTACTTTATCATTCAGCCGTCCTGTGTCTTTTGAATGTCGTCACCTTTATTGACAAACTTTTATCAGATTGAGAAAACTCAATTATTCTTTTTGGCTTAATTTGCCTTTTAATTTAATGTATAACATGGATCAAGTATTATTACTTGTATTTAGATTTTTTTTTTAATATGAAAAACTTTTATTACTTAAATTGCCATTTTTACCTGTTTTTTTTTTATTTATTTAATTTTTAATGATGACAAGCTTTCGTCAGATTTAGCATAATTAATCAGTTTTTTTTCTTTGATAAATTTGACAAATGTTTGTTTTGATTTAAGAACTTTGAACAGTTGCAAAAATGTCCCTTTTTGTGTAAGTTTTATCAGATTGAAAAAAACATTTGTTTGTTTGTTTGGACAAATTGAAAAAATTTAAAAACTTTTTTTTTTCTTTTACATATTTTTGCTCCTTTTTTTTGTCATTGAAGAAAATTGAAGAAACTTCACTTTTTGCCTTGATCTGTTTTTGATGCACTTATTTGTCTAGTTTTTATTTTTGGGTGGTGATTTTTTTTTTTTAAACCAGATAATTAAATGAATCAAAAAAGTAAATTTGTTTTGCTTGCTAACATTAAGATCAAAATACAAAACAGTTTTTTATTTTTAGCTTTGCTCTTTTTCTTTTTTTAGTTGCTGAGGATCTTTTTTTTTTTTTTTTATTTGGTTGTTCCAAATTTACATACACTTTCCTTGATCTTTTTTTTTCTTTTTTCCACGTGTTTGCGTCAATGATTAGTGTAGCTCAGCTTTACTTAATGCTGGATTTTGCAGTTGCTCTCGTTCAAAACTTATTTGATTATTTCCCCAAAGTGAAAAGCACAAATGGGAAATGGATTAGAAACTCTCATACTTCCGAGCCCCTATCAGGCTTCAGACTTTTGCAACAGTGGGAGAAGTCTGTCCTCAGTAAGTGCGGCTCTATTATATGCACGGTTATTTGTCATTCCACAGCCAAACTGTCAGGCAGCAGATCTAATGGTATTTAAATTGAATTGTAATACATTAAACAGTATCTTATGTAGCCTAACCCCAGACCAAAGAGATGTATTAGTCTCAATTTCCTCACTGGCTAAACCTATTTCATTTGATGGATTCTTAAGTGGTGGATTTGGTTTCATTATGTCACTATATAAAACACTTGAATTACCACTATGCAATATTTTTCACCTCCAGACATAACTTAGAGCTCTTTTTCAGACTCGACGATATTTATTCTGTCTGCGATGCAGGATGGCCTAAGTTTTCAGACATGCGGTGAAACTGGCTTTTGATCAAGGCCTGCCCAAATAATGCTATTTCCAAACAAATCAAATCTGACCACATCTGTAGATAAGACTTGACATGTTTCAATGGCTCGAACTCATCCAAGAGCTTCAGATACATCCGTTTGTCTTTAATAAGGGTGTGTATGTGTCTTCATTTGTAGAATCTCCTTCCAAGAGTGGCTGCCAAGTTGGATGTGGCTCCTATCTCAGATATCATTGAGATCAAGTCTCCAGACACCTTTGTGAGGAGCATTTACGCCGGTAAACATGCGCAAGTAGCACTTCTCAATGCAACGCTCGCTCTAAACCTGTTTGCTTTCAAATGACCTTCATAATTTGTTCCATATCCTTCTCGCTGTTCGGCACACAGTTTGTGATTTAGGAGTCTGGCCATTGTGCACAGAGAGCCGCAATAACTCAAGCTGACTCGAAACAAATCGTAGATTTTCATTTTTAAATCTAAGGGGGGACCCTGGAGCCTTTTTGTCCCACTTTGCATGTATTATTTTTCTGTTCACCGTTTCTCATCCATAAAATCTACTGCCATAAATGCTTCCTAATTACTCCATCCACTTTATCTTTGGCAAGCACAAAGCACTTGCAAAAAAAAATCCGATATAAACGTTTTTCATGCAAAGCGTCAAATGAAAAGTGGTGGTTTGCCACTTGTGGTGATCGTTTATGTCCAAGGTTTTCAACCAGGGGGATCCACGAAGGTCCCGTGCATATGATTTATAACACCGATTCTTAAATTATCTTAAAAGTATTTGAATGGACATTTTATGATGATATGTTATTCATTGTGCAATGTAGTAATGTGTATTAATGACCTCAACACAAGCTATTATAAAGTGAGAATCGAAGCTGCTTTTAACAAAAAAAAAAAATAGTCTACCAGTAAATATTCAAAGTTGATCTTCAATATCCTTGTTTTATATTGTCTTATACTATATATTTTGCTATTATTAACGATATTTCTTGTCATTTCCAACAACTCTTTATTTTACCGTTTTTTTTTTTTCGTTCACAGGGAATGCCCTCAGCACAGTCAAGTGCAATGAAAGCGTCAAGGTCTTCACCGTTAGAGGCACTTCCTTTGAACCTGCGGCCGTGGAGGGGGGCAGCGCGTCTTCAGAGGAAGGTACCGAGTCGTTTGAAGAAGTTAAACACACTGTTGTTTGTTCATGTTTTGCTTTAAGGTCACGCTGACTTTGATACCACACACACAGGTTTATAGTATTTAGCGCTGTATATAATCTTCCACTCCGCTGCCAGGTTTTGATGGGCTGGTTTGTTTAAACGTTGGCTTTAAAGGGATCGTAAAGGGCATTTCTGAGCAACTCGGCCTGTTTATTTGGACGTCTCCTCACGAGATGTTGTTGCCTTTGCAGTCTCTCCGTCTGCCCCTGTTGGAGTCTCTGAGTGGCTGGAACAGACGCTAACCAAGAGTGACCGTCCAGAACTCACCGGTGCTAAAGTCGTGGTGTCTGGAGGTAAGAACCTCGCACTAGAACCACAATCATCCGCAACAGGAAACGTATCCTAATATTAATTTATGTATGTTATAGAATGCATGGTTAACTCCCAAAAGCTGAAGTACACTGTTTCAGCTATATTGAAAGACATGCTACAGTATAATAACATAACATGATAACCTGTTCACCTACCTATATCAAGGGTCACAGATTTAACTTGTAAGTACCATAAAGTGTTTAAACAGTAGCTAGCTAGCCAGTAAAATCAAGATATGAAAAAGCTCTGTTAGACACAAGTTGGCACTGTTTCATTGACAGTTTCTGAGGTATAAACTAGCTCAAGACTGTTTTCTGTTATCACACAGTACAGTACTGGTCAAATGTTTGGAAACATTATTTTTTAAATGTTGCATATCTTTTGCTCCTCAAGCCTTCATTTGATAAAAAAACAGAACAAAACAGTAATATTGTGCAGTATTACTGGTGTTTCAATTTTTTTAAAAAACACATTGTTTTCCGTTTTAAAATACTTTTAAAATATATTGTTTTTCTGTGACGCAAAGCTGAATTTTGAACATCATTACTCCAGTCTTCAGTGTCACATGATTCTGCAGAAATCATATATTCTTGTTTATAATACAATTTAGGGAAATGGTTGTGCTGTTTAATATATACCGTAATATATATATTTTTTTTTATTACCTGTGATTCTTTTTTTCATGTTTCTTTGAATAAAGAGAAAAAAGAACAGCGTTTATTTAAAATAGAAATCCTTTTTTTAAACTACACTACTGTTCAGAATTTGGGGTCAGTATCTTTTCTTTTAAAATTAATACTTCTATTAAACAAGGATGTGTTAAATTAATAAAAAAAGTAATAGTAAAGACTTATATTGTTAGAAAAGATCTCTATTTTGAATAAACACGGTTCACAAGTTTTCACTGATCAATAAATCCTGAAGAAAGCATCATAGATACCCCCCAAAAAATCCAAAAATGTCATAAAAAAAAAAAAAAATTATTAGTTTGCATGCATGTGAGCCTATAATCAAACAATTTTTAAAGATATTTATTTGTATTTGATAGTTTTACAAATTTCTCCCAATTTCCAATTAATTCCCGTAAATTCTCATAAATTCCTGGGCCCGTATTCATAAAGAATCTTAATGCAAAAAGTAGCTCCTAGTGACACAATTCTTAGAAATGTGGGCGTTTACTCTTAAAATTAAAGAAAAAATCCTAGTAAAGAAAAAAGTAATTCAGAAAGAATCTTAACCCTTAAAAGAGGTTTCAAGGTAAAACTTGTTATGAGCACAGACGAGGACTTTTAAGAGGCTTAAGAGTTTCTTTCGCAGGGGAGAAAATGACAGAAAGACGAAGAGGCAGAAGAAATGTGTTGCAGACAATGGATGACAGTGAGTTAATAAGACGGTATAGATTATATAATAATTTATAATTTAATATATGAATTACAGTAATCACTAGATTTACGATATTTGGCAACTGGGAAAATGCAACAATGCAATATGATGATTTGGGTCTGTCACAACCTTCTGTAAGCAGAGTGATCACACAAACAATTACAGCACTTTCAGAACATCTTATTGTTTCGCAGTTCATTTCGTTTCCACTGGACATTCCCACCTTGCAGGCTCAAAAAACTGCATTTATGAATATAGCAGGCTTATAGGTGCGCACAAGCAGGGGGAATGAACCGTAAATAATTTGTGCTATACGCTCCCATGTCTGCTTCTTGTCCCTTGCGGTCACACCCGGCCCGAATTATCCTTTAAGAATGGCCTTGTTCATCCACTAACTGGGCTAACAGTAAACACTGTTCCTCTGTCCAGTTTGGCTTTCTCGTCCTTCTTGGTTTTGATTCCATGTTTGATACATTAAAACCAACATTCAAACCGCCACTTTAATAAGACCGCAATCACTGTAATTAGAAAGAGTGGAACAATTATCCTTCTAAGCCAAATCAAATACCTTATAGGAAATTAAAAGCATGGTAAATTAAAAAAAAAAGGATTTAGATACACACATATAATGTGTGTTTCTTTGTGTGTGTGTGAGAGAGAGAGAGAACGGTCAAATAGGAAAAATTATTCATGGAAATTCAAAGTGAGAATTAGAATAGACCCTATACTTAAAATCACTTTTTTCTTTTTTTTTTTCTTCTTGGACAACCAACCAATCACAGTCTTCAAAAGATTGTGTCATACATAGCAACAGGGTCAACCCTGCCTCCTCACTAAGATGAACGTTTTTGTCTTTTCCTTACTCAGAGTTGCTCTCAGATCGGTCCCGAATCACTTTTAAGCTACGACTCCTACGTAAAAGTTTTTAAGATAAATTAAGAGTTTTCTGAGAGGATTCTTAGAATCTTTATGAATACGGGCCTTGGTTATTTTTTTAAATGTGGAATATTTTCAAAATTCCCATGGAATTTTACTGGAGATTTTCTGCCCCTTTGCAACCTTAGCTATATCACTTCACTACACCATTTTTCAAGCAGAAGAGTCACTTCTATCTACTTTTTAATAAGGAACCTCCATGTTTTACTGGCAGGAGCTGCTTTTTATTCTTCCTATACAATTTTAGTATTAGATTGAGTTTATTCAGAAATAATTGAACATAAATATAGGAGCCTGAGAAAAATGCCAATTTTTAGAAGACAATTTCAGATTGCACTTGGAGCCTTTTGCATCTGAACTTAATTAAATAATAAAAAATATAGATATCATGTAATTTGATATTTGTATGTACTTTATTGTATTTTAATATTTTATTATAAACAAAGCTTTATTGATTTATAAAAGCATCGAAGCACAAACTAATTTTATTGCTTAATCAAAGAAAAATAACATCAATAAATTACAATGAACTGAAACTTCTTTCCACAGGGACTACATCATCTTTGTGTTTGTGTGAACTGTAGGTCATGGTGTTGGGTATTCCCTAGAAATTTCCAGCCTTTTTTATTTTTTTGCTTAGAAAATCAATAGTAAACCGAGACCGTATCGATCGTTCTGGAGTCATAAGCTTGTCAGTAATTTCATATTTTATGCCCATCTGCCGTCTTTCTGTCATAACAGGGAGGGGCTTGAAGAGCGGCGAGAACTTCAAACTGCTCTACGACCTCGCTGACAAACTGAACGCAGCCGGTATAATCTTTTGTTTTCTTGATTTTACTCTAGGTTCAATCCTCAGTGTTAGTTTTTAATCAAGCTATATGAATTTATAATGAAACCACTGAAATCCTCTGGCAGTCGGTGCCTCCAGAGCCGCAGTTGACGCTGGTTATGTTCCCAACGACATGCAGGTTGGACAGACTGGGAAGATTGTGGCTCCTGTAAGTACCGCTGTGTGTCCTGCAGTCCATCACATGCACAAATTGCCTTTTACAGAGATTTAAAAAAAAAATCTCTCAAAGTTATAAAACCACCAGGTTTTTATGCTTGATAAAGCATCTTGACTCTGAAAACAACAACAACAACAACAACATCTAATTGTTGTTTCTGTTTGAGTCTAGAAAGATGGATCCGTGTTGCCCTTTAAAAAGGTTAATTTTCCATTATCCGCTGTGAGTGGGACCTCCCTGCTATCATTATCCACACATTAGCGGAGCTCTGAGGCGTTCTGATGTAGTTAATGGCACATTCTGGCTTCTGAATGATTTACCAGAGCCATTAGTGGAGCTCTGCGCCCCGAGCTCAGACCAGGCAAATCAGCCCCAAACCCAATTCTCTAAATGTTTTGACAAGCTTGTCAGGCGCAACACGACCATTGTGCATTAGTGTTCACCCCGAACAAGTCCCGGATGAGTTCTGCTGGTGAAGAGTCCAGTCAAATGAACTCGAGTCAAGATGGATGAGTGTTGTTTTGGGTCGATTGAATGTGCCTTTTGTGGTTAATCGTAATCTTTTAGCCCTCAGGGTGATGTTTTGATGACCGGATGTACATGGTTTGGAGGTTTTTTTTTTTTGCAAAATATTTGTGTAAAATGCACATTTAAAGATGTGCACCATGATGTTGAGAATACAACTATTTAAGAATGACGTGGAGTAGCTTTGGCTAGTAGAAGGAATTAGATTCCGTTGCTAATGTTTTTAAAAATCTAAACGAAGTTTATTTATTATTACAGAACAACATTTGGTCCCGAACTAGCTAGACCCTACCAGGGTTATTATAGTAAAAAAAAAAAAAAATATATATATATATATATATATATATATATTAGGGGAGTAACGGTTCACAAAATTCACGGTTCGGTTCGATACGATACACTGATGTCACGGTTCGGTTCGGTTCGGTTCGATACGTTTTAGATACAGCAAAATGTAAAAACATCTCAACTTTTCAGAATGCCGCAAGCGCACCGCGGGTCATGTGACAAGAACCAACCAATCAGCTTCATCCTTTCCCGTAACAACGTTGAGAGCTCAGCCAAGATGAAGGAACAGCTGATCATAGTTGTATATGGATTGCAATTTTGAAATAAATTCAGTAGCAGAGCTACTGCAAGCGATTTTTAGAGCTGCAAATCCATTTATCCTTCGCTGAAATTTCCGCGTCTCATGGAGAGAGCACGTCATTGTTGCTTAGCAAAGACAGACGCCTCAGGAGAAAGACGCGCTTAGCGTTTTCCATGCGTTTTTAGGCACGATATGTGAACGGCCCCTAAGGCGCTCGCTCACTCAGCACGCGCTGAAGGCTCGTTGCAAAATGTCTAATGCATTTAACAGACCAGAAATATAAGATCCTAAAATAACCAACAGGTCTGGTGTTTGGGTTGGATTCCCTGTAAGCTATAGTGTCTAAATGCTGCAGGGATAGTTTGCTGCGTGCATGTTTCTCCTTTTTTCGTCTTTCCCAGATAGTACTGACGCATATATCCCAGATATTCCCGCTGTTTTTTTTTTTGTTTTTTTTTGTAATCCCGCTGGTGTACCCTGTCATGTTGCAGATGCGACATACCGTTGTTTTTTTATCCACCACTCTCTTGCCATCACCATTATAGCTTAAAGGGAATCCAAAGTGCACCCAAACACCAGACCTGTTGGTTATTGGAGGATCTTCTCATTTCTAGTCTGTTAAACGCATTGGCTATTTTGCAACGAGCCTTCAGCGCGTACTGAGTGAGCGAGCGCCTGCTGAGTAGCCTAACATAAACATATAAGATGGTGTTTTTTTCTTCTTCGGGAGTGTCAGGGGCGTTGCCTGTTACGTTGTTTGGGTTATTGGGCTACCTTGTTGAACGCATATCATTATATTTCTTTCTCTCTCTTTTTTTTTTTTTTTCAAATATAATTAATTACTCCAACGAACCGTTCGGTATACATAATGCGTACCGCGTACCGAACCGAAAGCGTCGTACCGAACGGTTCAATACGAATACGCGTATCGTTACACCCCTAATATATATATATATATATATATATATATATATATATATATATATATATATATATATATATATATATATATATATATATATTTGTTACCTTAGCAGAAAAAGTGTTTTAGAGATAGAGAGGTTACATTTTGATAAAAAATAAAATTTAATTCATGAGGTAAATGGGGAAGGTTATTGGATATTGGCTTTTAGATGCTTTGCAACAGTTATCTGAAACTACAAGAAATCTTCAGCAAACGTTTCTCCACCACCCACTACATCCTCCTGTAGATCTTGAGATCCAGTATTTTCTGGTCTCCATCACTTCAGCCCATCTGAGACACCAGCCCTGCCTTCTTCCTCTCCCTCTGGCTTTTAGTGCTCCTGCCGGCCGCGTGTTCGGTCCCCGGGAGAGAGCCGCTGCCACATTAAACTGCACTGAAATATTCATGGGACAGTGCATTAAGCTGAGAGCCACTGATGTACCACTCCCTCGGGACCAGGGTGGAGGCGAGGGGGAGCTCCCGGCCACATCCCCCAAGTGCTCCTCTTTTGAGTAATTGTGAGGATGTTGTGGCCTGTGCTCCGGGACGAGAGGTCCGCAGAGTGCTTCCGAGCCCACGCCGAGATCCTGCCCGGTTGAGCTCCGATTTACAGCTTTAAACATCTGTGATGCTGCTAAACTGGCGCTTGTTGAGGGTTTTCAGTCTCACTTCTGTGAAACACACAAGCAGGAGTCTAGCTCATGATTCAATTTTAAGCACCAGGCTTGTTGCAGTTTATTTGAAGTGCTGCTAATTGAAACATGGCACACCATATTGTTGCCAGGGGCGCCAGCCAATCAGGCTTGTGCACAACATGATTCTGAAAGCATATTAAATGAGCTTCCTGTCACAAGTAATTCATAACTGGCTCCTTTTACACGTGAAGAGAGAATAATTTCTTTTAATGTGTTTGTTAGGTAAATGAGAGAAATAATTTGATTTGCTTTATGGTTGATTAATGTTGAAATGTTTAGAAAGTAATATAATTTTAATTGAATATAATACACAACTATTAGCCAGAATGTAAATATAGATAGATCTCTCCAGTTATTGTATTTAAAATTTCTTAAACACAAAAACAACTGTAATTTATATTTCAAGAGCCTTTTTGGTCTTTTCGCTGATCCTGTACCTTTAAGATTTATGTAAATGACCTCGGTTATGATTTGTTACTTAGTAGTAGTTTTTACACGCTGAGTACTGAATAGGCAGGGAAATGCAAATATGGGCAGTCATAAATGTGACCATTTCAAAAGTGCGATAAATTGCTGATTTGTCTGAGATTTCTCTTTTTTTTTTAAATAATTCATATAGTTTTTTGATGACTACACAGGAGCTGTACATTGCGGTTGGCATTTCTGGAGCGATCCAACATCTTGCTGGAATGAAGGATAGCAAGGTACAGTTAGTGATGCATGTCACAATACACACCCACACACAGCAGTACACAAAGATGATATCATTTTTTGTGATAACATTTGCAATCAGAGGACCCCCCCCCTCCATGACCAGCATTGTCTCCAGAATACGTTAAGTTAACTCACTCTTAAGTGTGACGCTGTATTCGAGTGTTTTAAAAGCGATCTGGAGGAGCCTTTTACCTGCATCCATAATTCATCTGCATTTTCCAATCCACATCTCTGGAACAGAGTTTCTGGAAGCACTGCTTTATCTGTCAGAGGCCGTCACAACCATCTTCCTCCATATGTTGTATTTCGGAGCATCATCCTCATGTTGATGAGATGTTTACAGGAATAATGTGTTAGCATCTTTTGTTACTACTGGGAATTGACTTTTGGGAATTATGGAGACCAGTCCATCAGCGCTCAACTCATAGAGGCTTTCTATTCAACACAGCCCACCATGCTAAATAATTTACTCAATTGTTTTACAGACCATTGTGGCCATCAACAAGGACCCAGAAGCCCCCATTTTTCAGGTGGCTGACTATGGCCTAGTGGCAGATCTGTTTAAGGTAAGATTCCTAGTTGTAGTTATGACCTAGCAATAAATAACTAAATATATATATATATATATATATATATATATATATATATATATATATATATATATATATACTGTACGTGTATCCCAGTGTTTAAAAAAAAGGTTTTTTTTGTAGAATTATTATTGATCAGCCGATAATCATTAATGAGTTTATATAATTTTATTATAATTGTATTTTTTTTATATATATTTCTTATTGTAACATCTGTTGTTTTTAGAATAACATTTTTCATTCAAATTTTTATTTGATTACGGTACATATTTTGTTATCTTGTATTATAATTTTTATATTTAGGTGTTGTTATAGGATTAATATTCCTAGATTTTTTTTTTTGATCAGCCTATAATCATTTAGAATAATGGTGTAAATAATTTCACCATAATGATTGTTTTCTATTATTAGTTATTGTAACATCTGATGTTTTCAAATTCAGTTTAGTTACATGAAACGTCATGTTAACAGTATATTTAATTTAGTTTAAGAATTTATTTATATGCATTGATTAAATGCAAGTATTAAATGTAAAAGGATAACTGATGTGACACCATCCCTATCCGAACTTCTTTTTTTATCAATAAAAGTGTCAAAAAATAAAAATGGGCCAAATTCCTCTGAACAGGGATACACCTTTTGCTATTTGAAGCTCCAATTAAGGCTAAAGTTTATGTAACTGGAAAGATCACAAAAAGACACCGATCACATTTGCACACAAGATCCTCACCAGGTCACCAGACTTTTTAATCCAGTGGCTCAGACAGTCAGCAGTACCGTTCAAGTTTATTATGAATAGCATTGTAAATTTCAAATAACCCGGTATTAATTTCTTCAGCCAAACCCCATCTACAACCAAAAGCTTGTGACTCAAAAAAGCTGTCCCATATTTCCCTTTTACATTTTGCAGGGAGCATTATTCCACCTAATGGAGAGTGTGCAACTTCTGCATTATTGAGTTGCTGAATTAATCAGTGGCGACTCGTGGCTCCAACCAGAAGCCTTGTACACAACGTCTCCTGCTTTTGGAGCAGAAAAGTAATTGATAGTCGGCACAAGTGTGCAGGTGTAGTTTTTCACCTTTATTTTCTGTCTCCTCTCACCAGAGCTTTACACGCATGGCTGAGCGCCGTAGTTCAAGCTGGCACACGCGCTCACGGTGCCAGAGGGCTGCCACACACACACACACACACACCACGTCCATCTGTTGTTGGTGTTTACCTCGTGTAACGCTAGCATCCTTTATTTCCCTGTGTTTGCCCTGTCGTTCATCTTTTATTCAGGCGGTGCGGTGCTAGACACAGGTGTGCAGGTAAACTGTGTAAAAGTGATTGCTGATGATGGCCAGTGCTGGCGATCAGCTTACACATGATCACTCCTCAGATAACTGATTAAAATGTATGGGCTTTCTCCTCCTTCCTTAGATTGAAAAGTGAGCCGGGGACATATTGGGGCGATGATGTTGTTTTTCAGGGCGCTCTGGAATACAGGAGCACCTTTTTGGATGGGAAACTCGACATATTGTTCTCCAATGATAACCATTGTGCCTAGGGGGCTTAAACAGTGGAGAAAAGTTTGATGGATATAAATGGGTTCTGCTTTAAGGGATCTTGTTTACACTTGGTTTTGGTCAATCGGATCACAAGTAGATGATAGCAATCCAGTCGAATGCATTTTAGGGCCTGTTTACACCTGGTCACTTCATGCATTTCCTTTAATCATAAATGCTATTGATCATGAAAAGACCAGGTATAAATGCCCTTCGGAATGCTTTCAAAATCTGATCACTCAAACTACTGGAGGTGGTCTGGGACTCATTCCAGGTGAAACTGGAGAAGTGTAAATGGTCAAAAGTGGACTCGCTCAAAATGTTTCAGGTCCTGTTTACACTTGTATGTAGCTTTGTCCATTTGGCATTGGATCAGAAACGCATCTTAATACCAGGTGTAAAAAAATGCCAGGGTTTTGAAAGAGTTGGGCCAGTTTATGTATCAATGTATCCATTTCTAGGTTGTACCCGAGTTGACCGAAGCCTTGAAAAAGTGATACTCCTCAGGAAGCTGGTACTCACCTGGAGAACTCCACTAGGAACCTGCCTTAAGAAGCTCCGAGCCAGCGCTCCACTGATGCTCACTTCCTGAATGTGATTGTTCTCCAGAACACCTATATGTACTTACAATAGATCATGTAAACATTAAACCACTTCTTTTAATAAAAGCATTAAGTGACAGACACATGGCCGGAGGTGTTATGTTTTCAAAGATGGGTTTTTAACAATAATTGTTATAGTCTTTGGCTAATTCAGGGTTGTCTAAGTTCCTCCCGGATACCCACTGTCCTGCTTCAGTTCAGCTCCAAACCTAATTAAACACCTGGGCCAGCTAATAAGGATCTTCAGGGATCACTAGAAACATCCTGGCTTGTGTGTCAGCGCTAAATTATGCAGGCCTTGGCCCTCCAGAAGCAGGATTGGACACCCCCTGCTGTATACTGAGCTCGTGGAGTAGAGCTCATTTATCCAGCAGTGGTAGATGGCTGTCTTATGGTGGTCTTTACATATTGTCTTCAATTTGTGGAAGTAACTTGCTGTTTGTTTTATTTTAATAAGGTAGCTGTCTGGCCCTGGATGTTCACTGAAATGATCCAATAAACATTCTTCTGCTTGTACTTGTGCTTTGGTTTTGTTACTCATTCTCACATGACCATTATACTGCATATTTTGGCATTCTGCAAACTAGAAGACAGAACAAGTAATATTGCTTTAGCATACACATCCTTACTACTACGACAATCCTGACGCACACATACAAAAATGACACTAGAAGTTTGAATTTGCCAACATTTAATTTCTTGACAATCTCTCCCATTACCAATTTATAAAATCCCTTGTCGATAACACGGGATTCATTTTCCTCAGTCAGAAAGCAGATAGATCTTTTCAAAGGCTCATGCTATTGGGATGGGGGTTAAGGTTTAGGGTAATGACAACATTCTAACCATAATTTCTAATAAAAATCTTCCAATACTGTATATGTTTGCTCTCCGTGTTTTAAAAATACTTAAGTTTAGCACTTTTATTCTCGCATAGAATTCGAATACAAACATCAGCATCAGTAATGTAAGAAAGGCAAAGGTAAGAAATTTGGCTGAGTCACACAGCTTTGAACACGGATCAAATGTTAACCCTGCAGCTTTGGGGGAAACGGACTGGACATTGTGTGTCAGTTACATTTCATACAAATAAACAAATCGACAAATAAAAACTCCCTCCCACGCCACCCTGAATGAGAACACGTGATAAGTCTTCCAGCCACACTCAAGATATTGGTCTACCGTCTAAAAGAGTGTGTTTTTGCTGGTTTCATACACCACTCGCACAACAGACACACTGAAATTCCTGAAGGATCTTCCAATGATGGCTCCCAAAGTACCGCTCCCTGACTCCTTGGAAGGTTGTGCAATTTTGGCAGGAGTGACAAAGTTCAAGTGCTCTTGCAGAGTTGGAGAGAGAGAGAGAGAGAGAGAAATGTGCATCTGTAAAGAGGAAAGTTGCATGAGGCGGGTAGCAGAGAGCATTATTCTCATGTCACTTCCTGTGCCCCTTTCTGAGAACATGAAACCTGGGAGAGAGTATCATAGTGCTGTTTGACACAGAAAGAGAAAGACAGATTGGCTGTGTCTGAAACAAAAAAGTGCTGCCCGATCATTCAAAGTTTTTGGATGAAGGTACTCCTAAAGGCAGGGTTACTCAAATCTGTGCCTGAAGTGCTACTGCCTTGAAGAGTTTAGCTCAAACCTTGATCAAACTGTGGGCAGTGCACAGACATATGGTTCCATTGTGCTTCAGGTGTCCCTAGTTTGAGTCCCGGCACGCAGACCTTTCCCAATCCCGCTCCCTCTCTCCCACTTAGCTTCCTGTCTTAAATACTGTCCTATCCTAATAAAAAGGCAAAAACACCAAAAATAAATCTTAAAAAATAAGAATTGGAGTTAAACTCTGGAGGGCAGTGGCCCTTACTTTGGTCGGATTTGAGGAACTGTGCCCTAAGGTTTTAGACAGGCTTCAAAAATCCTAATCTGTCAGTTTCCACCTATTTCCCGGACACTTTTCAAGTAACCACTGAACCAGGTGTTGGGATATCATAGATGGGGAATGATATGTCCAATGTATTGACCAAATGGAGGCGTTTCAGTAGTAGGGACGCACCAAGTGGTGAACTAGTTATGCTGCTAGTCGACACGCTGGATGCACACTGGTACACATTTTGGATGTCTTAACCTGACTGATCTGCCTCCGGTGTTGTAGTCTCTATTAAAGGGCTGATGAGTTGGTGTGTTTGATTAGAAGGAGTTCAAAAATGTCTTTAGTGTTACTTTCAAGAGCATGGTTGAGGAAACACTGGAATAAATATCACAATGGCCATTGTTTAATGCATTGTCCAATCCAGCTCGTTTACAGCCACCTTCCTGCAGAGTCTGACAGAAACTTAAGGCTGGAATACAACTTTATGACTTTTGCCTGGAGACATGCATCCCTGCAGAGTTTCGCTTCAATCTTAATAAAAACACCTGCCTCAGTGGTTTAGTGTAAGATTTATTTTTCTGTAACCGTTTACAAAGTACTAACTAAAATGATACTTACTGTTCAGATTTTAAAAGACGTAGTATGTTCCAGCCTTTATATTTGTACCATTTGTGACAAGGCAATTCCTACTAATCTTGCAAAAAGAAGCAGGGGTAGCTAACCCTGCTTTTGGAGAGTTACCTTCACATAAAATTTAGCTCCAACCCTTATCAAACACACCTGAACCAACCAACCATGTGTCCTGGATTACTTGAAAACTACGGGAAGGTGTAGTTTTGGACCTGAACTCTGCAGGAAGGTGGCTCACCATACGCAGTGCTGGCATAGAGCCATTTACACTGCCTCTTAAACTACTTGGCCGGTCACTAGACTCGGATATGCCTTGATGGCTTACTAACTTCGGGATATTGTCAGCGAAGGCAATATTTTTCATGTTTCTGACACAGCCAGTGAGTAAGCTATATATAGAGATAGAGAGAGGCCAAGAGAGAGGCTGCTTCAGCTGGTGTTAGTGGTCACCGTCCCAAACGTCATGCTCTATGTGTCCGTTATATGGCTGAGTGGAGTATCTGCCGGCTCCATAAGCCTGTACTTCTCCTCCAGTGATGGCTCAGTCCCCTGCAGGTGAATTAGTGGCTTGGTCTGGAATACACCCAGACGTTCCTGGTTTCTCTTGTTGTATATTTTCACCCTGTGCTCCAGTTCCGGACTGGCCTTGACCGACCCTGCCGGACTGGGCAATTTAAGGTTGACCGGGTCCACCCTGCCTTTCTGTGCCAGGCAAGAGTCCTCGGACAGGGAAGAGAGCAGCTCTTTGACCACCGCGCTGGGGTTGTGGACACCCGGTTGTGTGCCGAGGGTCAAAGGGCTGCAGTATGGAGGAGGGCAGCAGTGTTGGCCGCTGTAGTCGGAGGTGGACGCCTCCCGTACGGTAGAGCTGCAGTCAGTCGTGGAGCCCAGCGTGTGGCTGCTGACGCTGTGCTGCCGGGCTGTGAAGCTGCAGCTGGACCGGGACATGGTCGTGCTGGATGCTTCACTTACAGAGCTGCCCGTACGCTCCTGGCCACTGCCCGGGCCGTCAGCACTGACGAGGGAAGGCGGCAACTGGTTGGGGTTGGTAGGAAGGTGGACATCTATGGCTGCTGTGGTTATGACACGTGCACCAGGGTCGGGCACCCCGATGTCTGTGTGTACAACAGATAGTGTAACATAGTGAATGAGCGCCATCCTAAATATTTAAGCATCAGTGCCAATGGTCATCTAATAAATTAGCCAGACCTTTTGACCTTTTGGCCTTTTGAGATCAAATGGTTACCGTACTTGATTAAACAGTGGGATGTGATCTTCAAAACTGCCTTGTCAGTTGATATTATGGAATATTTGAGGGAATATAAATAAATAAGTAAAGGAAATATAAATATTATATTATAAGTAAATATTGCACAAATGTTTAATTTCATTATTTGCTCTTTTTTTTTTATTATTACATACTTGCATACTATATAATATATAATATATATACCAACATTTTATGACCCATCATCCACCTTGCTATCTAAATATTGCCATCAGCCGATGATAAACTTGTATCAGTCGGTCAACTCATATTTTGGATGTATGTATCCAATGCATGTAAACAATAGGTTGCAATGTATCTAAATGAAACATTCGCCAGTAAATATTACAAATATTCTAAGCATGGATCAATGTAAATAAATAAATGAGCAAAAAAGAACTTACCGCTACTTGGCTCACTGTAATACTGACTGATGTAGTTATTCATATCATCCTGAACGGCGCTCTCTGAAAAAACGAATCACAACAATCACAACATTATGATTTAACGACACAAAACCAAAAAAACATAGAAACATATTTTTTTCCCCCTTAATTTGAAATGTAAACAGTTTCCCTGTTTTATAATTGGAGAACATTTCTGAATCACTATGTAGTGAAGCGTGCTACAGTGCAAGCAATGCATTAACGTTCTGATTCTGGCCACCCTTCTCTGCTGCTTGGCTTCCTGACCCAAAAAAGCATCTGTGTGACGTGGCTGTGACTGTAGATGTGGTGGAGGGCATCGGCTGGGTAGAAGGTCTTATGATCTGCCTGGCAGAGCGAGGAGTCGACTGTACTCTAAGTGCCATCCGCACATCTCTGGAGACCAGACTCAACTCACTGCGCCTTTTTAAATTCATTTTTACTGTTTGAAATATTCATCAAACGGAGGCTCTGAAGGAGATGGGCAGCCGACTAAAACACCAGGAAAACAATCACAGCCGAATATAAATAACACATGAGGATGAAGACATTTTACTTCTCCCTGGGAAAGAGAGAAAAGAGAGCGAAACTACATTTCTCCAAAAATAAATTGTGCTTTCTAAAAATTTGCAGTTGTATGCATTGCTTTTGGTAAAATTCTCTAATATTTGGTTTTGTTTAGGGGGAAGTTTTGACATGTAACATGCCACACAAAGATGATAACTAGAATACATATGTGAGCTCTAAAGTCTTTCCTAATGTCTTGCACTGAGAAAAAATATTATGTGTGTCTAGTTTTCTTGTAAAAATCCAAACATCCTGAAAACAAGATACATTTAAGTGGGAAGCAAAATGTTTTCATAGAAAATATCTTCAGTCGAGTTTATTTTTCTATCCTCATTGGCGTTTTTTCTTGTTCTGAAATGTCACATTTATTTTTGAAATGAAACAGTGTTCAGCTCTGTTCTTGCGGGCTTTGAATTTTACACTGTCAAAACTTAATCATTTTATGAACTATTTATTTTTGGCGTCTCCGTCCAGTATTTCAGGAATCCGGTTTCTGAAACAAAGCAGACGTTGAGAGCGATGATTCAGCTCGATCATGTCACTCAGTATCTCTGTGTGGTCACGCGGCGCAGGACATTCTCACACGAATCACACCTCGCTCAACTATTCAAAACTTCAGAAAGCAGCTCTATAAAAAATGAGATCAGCTCTTATATTTTCTGCGTCTTTGTCTTCGGTGCTTAAACGCATCTAACTCTCGTGTTATAAGTGTCTTTGAGGTGCCAAATATAAAACAAGGCAGCTAAGATACGAGCCCTGGGGTCTCCAGGGGTCGGCCTGCACTTTGACAGCATTTCTGTCCATGTGTCGTTTAGAGGAAAAAGCCACGGGCTGGCTCCTGGTGCCCACATTTCCCACAATCCTCTGGAGGATGAAGTGTGGCTTGCATGAGGACCATTGTGGGGGTTTTCAGGTTAAAAGAACAGATGTTTGTGCCGTAGTTGAATACTCTTTCAGGAGGAACAAGACCCAATGCACAGAGCAGCTTGTGTGTGTGTGTGTGTACATCACGTTCAAAAGTTTGGGGTTGGTAAGATTTTAATATAATATAATATATATATTATTATTATTTTTTTTTTTTTTGAGTAAAGTCTATTTTTCTCATCTAAGATACATTTTTTATCTAGAAATACTACATTGTAACTGTATGTAATATATTTTTAAAATGTAATTTGTTTCTTGTGTCAAATCTGTATTTTCAGCACCGTTCCTCCAGTCTTCAGTGTCACACAATCCTTCAGAAATCGTTCTGATATAATGATTTTTAAACATTTATTTTTATGATCAATGTTGAAAACAGCTGTGCTGCTTATGATTTTTTTTAATGATTTTTCTTTACGGTCATATTTGGCCAATTTAATTTTAAGTATTAATTTTAACCTTCTGAGTGGTGGATGGATAGATAGATAGATAGAATATTATATAATTAATAATAGATAGATAGAATCTTCACATATTACCTTCATCAACACTTCCATATTGAGTATAATTTTAGCGTCACATGTAGTGGAGTGTGGATAACCGTGTAACATCATTTCACCTGTGACTCTGGGCTGGTTTTACTCTCAGTGAAAGGCAGAGTACCTGGAGGAGGTCTGGGCTCTCTGGTGTTGTCAGATCCAGCGGGTCCCAGGCCGTCTATTTCCTGGAAGCTGCTGCTCTGTTTGCCCCACACATGGTGGATCTGCATGGCGGCATCACGCTCAGCGGCCAGGTCCAAATCCTGCTGCGCCAGGTGAGCCCTCAGCTGCCTGATCTCAAACTGCCCAAGACAAGAACACAGAGACTGAACTACTGACTGCACTGATTCCTCTGCAGCAATGCTGTTCAGGTGGGAGATATATGTATGTATGTATGTATGTATACACACACACACACACACATATATATGTATATATAATATCTGAATAAACAAACAGTACATTTTAAAATATTTTAAAGATGATATATTATGCCCCTATTTACATTATGTAATATAAGTCTCTGGTGTCCCCAGAATGTGTCTGTAAAGTTTCAGATCATTTTGAAAATGCCTTTTTTAAGTGGAAGCAGAAACACGCTGTTTTTTGTGCCTGTCTCTTTAAATGCAAATGAGCTGCTGCTCCTCAGCGCCATTTTGCAGTATCATTGCAGTTCAGACCTGCTAAAAACTTCTGTTTTGGTTCTGATTCTCATGTTTATCTCGCTGAAAACATGCGTTTTAAACCATATCAGTTTAAGCTTCTTTCACACACAAGTCTACAGTTTAAAACACACTTGAGTAACAAAAACTCTCGGTTATGTCTGTGAAGATTTTAGATCTGTGTGGCAGCTTCATCATACAGTAAATAAATCAATAAATCCACTGCTCTCTTGTCTCCTCTGAGGCTGGGACTCTAAATAGTGTTCTGTGCTCGTCTGTGCAGCCAAAGACACAACAGTTCGTATGTTTTGCTCAAACTTTCACCATGGCAGTAGAGCTGCTACACCGCTGTCACTTGCAAAATCAAAATGAAGGCGCTGTTGGTATAAACTCACAGATTAAGGGGCGGTAATATTATAATGAGATCCCTTTGCCAAGTCAACAAGGGAGTAGTCTCAGTGTCAGATGTCAGGAAACGAACTGTGATTGGTTGTCACCTTTAAATCATTTATTTTAGTAATTGAATTAGCTGTCATTATAAGCTGGTACATATAATGCAAAGTGTAAAAGTTGTTTTGGCAAGAAACTCCACTAAATTGAAAGTCTTAATTAACAGATTTGATTCATATTAAAAAATAATAATATAACTTAAATCAGCTTGATTTCAACGTAAACAAGGAGATCTAACATCTTATTCAAAGGTAAAACAATTATCTTATTTGATTAGCGATCTACAAATAGTGTGGAATCTTTGTCTTATTTAGTTGTTTTTCTTTGTTTGGTTAGATTAGATTAGATTATAAACACCAGATTAATTTAATTTTTATTTGTTACCTTTCTCTTTAAAATTTAAAATAAAAAAAAAATAAAAAAACACAATCTAAGAAGATTATAGCTCTTAAATTACAAAGCATAATTATAGCTATTATTCTAAATATAATTTTGATTAAAGTTATAGCCATTTAGTTGATCAAACACACTGATTACTGGCAGTATTACAAATTGTTACCTATAATTTATATCATAAACACACTAATATGGATCTCCTTGCAACATTGTTGAATCAATGTCCACACGCTCAACATAATCAATGAGCTCGACTGTTCTCGGGCTCTCAGATCAGTTCCCAGCAGGGAACATTCAAGACATCTCTATCACAGTCTTATCTGTCCTCTTCCCCAAGGAGAAGAGCAACAGAAACACATCTAGGGTGAATTGTGTATTTGAGTGGCGTGCATTGATCCCTGTCTGTGTTATCAGTCTGGTGGGCCCAGGACAGTCTGGACGGGTCACGTGACTCTTTTATGTAATACACTGGGTTGGATTGCAGCTTGAAATGCGAGCTTGCATCATCCGCAGAGACCCGATCAGAAATGAAGCATGAGCTTGGTGCAGTTCAAATATGGGGGATATTCAGGATGAATTGTGCTGTTGAGACACATTTCACCTAACAGCAGACTCGGAGGATACCAGTGGTGTAAAATTCTGAACAGACAAAACATGTAAAGAAGGAGAGATTGTTTACGATCACTTTTTCAGGTGACTCTGAAATGGCAAAATTATAAAAAAATGTTAATAACAGATACAATCTGATCAATAAATACCAATGAATAATCATTTATAGGCGGATACCGGCGCTGTGTTACTGAGCAGATGAACTGAAGTGAAAGGTGATTGTGTGTCAGAGTGCTGCCCTCTGCTGGAGAAACACACAGTGCCACATGATGACAGAATTATGGAAAACATGTTTGGAGAGGGGACGAAATAATAAAGACGTTAACAGAATAGTGCACCCAAAAAAAATAAAAATTGGCTTAGTTTGTTGCTTCATTTGAACAGATTTAGAGAAATGTAGCATTGCATCAGTTGCTCACCAGTGGATCCTCTGCAGTGAATGGGTGCCGTCAGAATGAGAGTCCAAACTACTTTTAAAAACATCACAACAATCCAGTCCATCGTTGATCATCATTCCACGTCTTCTGAAGTGAAAAGCTGCATGTTTGTAAGAAGCAAAGTCAGCTTTTTCCATCAAAATGGTTCTAATGCAAACCGGTCAAAATATGAGTCCTTAATCAACAATATCACACTCTCCAGTAAAAATCTCACATCTGAATCCGTTTTGGACTGTTTTTGCTTGTAAATGATGTTACTATGCCTATTTCTCTCCTAATTCAGACAAGATTCACTTTTTCACTGGAGAAACAATATTAAGCACAGAGGACCTGTTCGTAATTAAAAATGTCTTAATAATGGATTTGTTTTTTACAAACACACCCCTTTTGATGTCACAAGACATCAACTGAAGGACAAGGAGTGGTGTCGAATATTGTGATGCTTTGATCAGCTGTTTGGACTCTCATTCTGACGGCACCCATTCACTGCAGACCAGAGCTGATCCTCTCTATATGCAAAGTAAGGCCCTGAAAACACCAGGGGGCCCCCTTGCTCTCAAAGATGATTTAATTGTAGTTTCGTTTTTGAATTTGACCAACAGTTATGAAAACATGACCAATCATTTCTTTTAATGCAATGCGCTGTCACCCTTTATTGCTAAAAATCAGTCAAGTCATGTAATGTGAATGTTGTACAGTATTGCTCAAGACTAAAAAAATGATTGAAAGCATACCGAGCCGCAGAAGAGACTGTTTCTCAATCGCTTTCCGCGAGCACGGTTCGAGACGGAGTGAAACACGGACAAATGATAAGGCCCCCAGAAGTCTAGCATCGGCTCTGCTGCTGAGGATCCAGTGCTGAGCAACTAATGAAATGCTAAACTTCTCTAAATCAGCTTTGATGAAGAAATGCCCTCATCTACATCTCGGATGACCTGAGGGTGAATACATTCTTATTTTTGGGTGAAGGATTCTTTTAAAGCACCACTTACGCTCGTGAGCTATTACAAAGCTGCTGTCAAGGTAGTGTCACTGGCACAAGAGAGCACTTTTAGTGTTATTTTGGTGATGTTCATCACTCACGGCCTGTTCCTGACAGATCTGTGTGAGTCTCTCCAGCTGTTCCTCCCTCACAGCTTTGGTCTTCTCATACTGCTGGATCTCCAGCTCCGTCTCCACCTTCACCTGCAGCACGTACGCTACAGAAGACAAACAAAACAGCAGAGGAAAGTACAAATTATAGATTATTATTATTATTTTTTTAGCATGATCCTTTCAAATACTCACATCCTTTTCGAGCAAAGTTTGGACTTGGCAAGTTTTTGTTTTTAAAAGAAATCTCTTATGCTCACCAAAGCAGCATTTATTTATTATGGACTAAGTACAGTAATATTACAGTGAAATATCATTATAACTTAACTGTTTTCTATTTGATTATATTTTAAAATGCAATTCATTCCTGTGATCAAAGCTGAATTTTCTGCATCATTACTCCAGTCTTTAGTGTCAAATGATCCCAGGATATTATCATAACAGAATATTTATATTCAAATAAAATTATTCAATTATTTGAACAGACTACATTTATTCGTAAAGAGCACGCAGAATACATTTAAATAATAATACTGTAAAACAGCTGTTCAGATGTTAACAGGTTTAACACACAATGGGTAGCTTTGATAAACTGCTAATTGTTTTCTGCAAACATTCAATGCCTCCAAACATTAACATCACCTCCATCCACGTCTGAGTGAAGAGCCAGTGTTTGCCTCATATTCTCATGAACATGAGCGTCGTGTGAGGTTGATTTCTCAGACTGGGCTGGGGTCTCTTAATAAAGCCATAGCCACATGACCCCTCTTATCCTCCACTCACTCTCCGTATCAATTAGACTCTTCTCACACTGGTACCATCTGCCGACAGAACTCCCAGCATGCTTTGCTGCGTTGCAGTGTGTTTTCTCAGTACCACAACATTCTCTGTACATTCAGTTTCAGGATTATGATATATTATTTTAAGTAAATATTTTTTTTTGATATATTTAGATGTATTTAAATAAAAAAAAAATTGAGTTTTATCTCTCTAAAACTGAGATGTCAGATGTCTGCTATTTTACAGCTTAGTCCGGATTTGGGAAAAAAAAGCCTAACTACTATAAAATTATATATACAGTTAAAATAATAAAATACATTTAATTAAAAAAACATCTATAAAATAAAATAAAGCATATCTCAGCAACTAACCCTTGCTGTCACATGCTGCTGTGTACATCAAGGGACGTCCACAGGGTGGCGTCGGACTGGATCAGACTCGCGCGAGACTTGAGCTCGTGAATGTTAATCCGTCAGCGTGTCCGTGTCAAATATCAGCTTTCGTTTCTCCTTCGTTTCTCAGGGTTCAGATTATAAAACTTCAGCATTCTACTGTTGTATCAAACACTGTTTGCAGTGTAATGACTGTATTCAGCCGAGTTTTTTTTTTTTTTGCTTACTGTGCACTTTCTCAAATTCATATCTTCAAATTCACACGACAACATATGCAATTCTTACAACTTGCACAAAACAAACCACGAAGGAGAGGGAAAAGACAAGATATATGTGCAATCAGACATGCAGAATAGACAAAATGTAAGCACAAAGCAATATGAATGTAGATTTTAATAGAAAAGGCACAGAAGAAGGCATGCAAGCACTTTAGATTCATATTAAGTATTTCATCATTCACAATTCGTATAAAAAAAGTATTTTTACATTATAAAAAAAGAACATAAAATACTAACTAAATAGTCCAAGCTTTAACTTGAAGTAGTTTACTACTGTACCTTTAAAATTGCTACATGTAAATTACCTCTTTTATGATTTGCTGTGCTGCACTCTGACATCATAGTCATAGTTATATATGTGTGACATTTTTGCAGTAGTCTACAACAATTGTTCTTGGTATGTCCTGATATTTCATCAGTACTTCAGATTCCTGTATCCAGAATCATTTTAGTATTATTTATGTAGTAGTATAGTTTTTATTCATATTTTAAAATAGCTTTTTCAGCTTTAATTTTAGTTTACGTTTTAGTAAATGTTACGTGCTTTCGTCATTACGCGTTTTCTTTTTTTTTTTGTCTAGCTTTATCTATCTATCTATCTATAAAACAATTATATATAGTTTAAGTATTTCTAGTACTTTAGTAGACTAGATAGCTTCCGAAGCGACATTTCTAGTTTTCTTTTTATTGCATTTTATTGCAGCTTTATTTTAATGACCAAAAACAGTTTTTAATAGTTGTATTTATCAATAACAACACTGCTTGTATTGATCTGATTTATTATGACTCTTCTATCAGACTCAGAGCAGGTTCTGTGATGCTCTGTTGGATCTCAGTTGTTTGTTGTCATGCGCTGTGCTCCTGTAAGTGTGTCTGACGCCGCTCAATGATGTTCAGTGAGAATGAGGGTGACCTGCCCCAGTCATCGACCATGAATACACTTGCATAAACACAACCTGTGCTGAGACATTATGGACATTATGCTCCTCTCTGCGCAGACAAAAGACTCTGAATCAGTCTGAATTTTAATAAGACCCAGGCTGGCAGCAGCAGCGCGTGTGAGACGTCTATCAGAACTCACACTCATTGGGCCGGACAGGACAACAGCTAATAAATAAACTAGTCAGCTGAATTAGCAAATGCTTTTACATTAACACTGTCTTTAAGGGTTTAAAAGGTCAAATATATTTACATTTAGTCAATAAATAAATAAAACATTAAGTAAAAATCATCAGTATGTATAGAAATGCAGCCTTGATGAGCATAAGACACTCCTTTAAAGACATTATTCTGATCCCAAACCTTTGAACAGTAGTGTATATATCATTTTTTAAAAAGACAGTGTGTTACCGTCAATGATTCTCTTGACTCTCCAGATGCGGAGGGTGATGATGAGGCTGATGGCGTCCCAGGGGCTGCTGGGGCCGTTAGCCACCGTGGAGGCCACCATTGGGGCCAGAGAGAGTACAATCACAGCACCGTCAAATACCTAATTAAACAACAACAACAAACAATCATACGTCTTTCAGCTTGTAATACTGTATATACAAGTGTATTTAATCCAATAGTACACAACTGATAAAGAATCATGTTTTAATTAAGTTGTTATATATTGATTTATTTTTAATGTATGTGTACATTAAAAGTACCATTCTGGCAGCGAGAACGATCCTGAACTAAAAGAAGATTAATGTGTTGGCATATGATGTGTTTATTGAACCAATCAGATAAGAGTAAATGGAGAGTCAGTGAAAGCCTCATGTAATTGGCTACAAGAAGGTGGTGGACCCGCCCTCTGTCTCACGCTTGCAAAACTTGAGAATTGGGCCAAAATTGTAAGCGCAGAGAAAAGAAAGACTGAGCTGTACATATCAGTTTACTTTGGGAATCTTTTGCCTCACATGCATAACTAGTCATTTAGACATTTGCAACAGATTTTTTTTTTTTTACACATACAGGTTGCTTCTATACAGTTAATCCATTTTGCAGTTCTTTAAACTGTTGTTTTCACTCGCAAATCACTGTTCACAGGCTTGCGGTACTTTCGACCGTATTTTAGCAAAAACAACTTTGGCAAAAGTGTAAGCGTGGAAGAAGAATGCAGATCATATTTATTTTGCTTTAGCATGGAGCTGTAGTTTCACAATACTTGAATTACTACTATGAATTACAGTAAAACGTGATTTACACCTTCACAAAGCTTCTCTTGCACATGCAAATTTAATTCACGCTTACAGTCTTATGTACTCTTCCACAACTCTTGCAGATCTTTTAGACATTATTTTTACATAACAATTCTGACTTTTCTGTTGCAATTATGAGTTTATACCTCACAATATTTGATATTGTAAATTATAAATTATAAATCTTACTAATCCCAATTTTTTGAATGGCATTGTAAATATATAATACTTATTTTGTATTATTTCTGTTTTACAAAACATAAATTTTTCCATGAGAGTGTGTGCACATTAAAATAATCAGTAATTTACAAATAATCTGGTAGACATGACAAAAAAGCTATATTTATTATTTAATGAATGGGTTTGGTCGATAAAACTAAACAGCCAATCACAGTGTCGCTCAGGCAACAATGTTACATTGAGAGTGTGTCACTGCGCCAGAGAGAGACTCGTCCTTCATTAAGTTTCAAGGACTCGCCCCTTCACTCTGTTTCCCCCCGTACTAACGGGACCCCGGGGAGCTTACCTCAACTTTGTTCTCTATATAATCCCAAATCCCGAGCACCACGATCCTAAAGACAGTCTGGGAGAGGAAGAGAGGAACATGGAAGAGAGAGCATAGAAGTGGAAAGACCAACAGAAAGAAAGAGAAAAGAAGCAGATTAATGAAAATCACTGATCAGATTTCTTCAGTAAATGCTTCAGCGCATTGCATTCTGGGAAATCATCCACACACACACACACAAATAAAAAAACAGAGCGCGTTTCGTGAAAGGGAGGCAAGAGAGAAGCCTTGGGCAAAAAAAAAAAAAAAAACATTTTCAGCGCCCCACGAACAGCAAACATAAATAATGAGCTTGCGGGTAAAATGTGTACGTAGGGTAATTCAAAATCTAAGTGATATCGAGATGTGCCGGCAACAGAATTCACCTCCATTTGGTGGCGAAATAACCTCCGCAAAACCCATTTCCAAGCCGAATCATTTTTTCCCTTTCATCTCGTCTCAGAACGCAGCTCATAATTTATCAGTGACCTGCAATATGTATTCATAAACTCCCAAGCGGGGCGAGATCTCATGGAAACACTCGAAGGAGACGCTGTTTTAGTGACTGCTGACTCAGGTGGCACAAGCTAGTCTTTTTTATCGCTTTCTATCACTACTTCGCTCTCTAAAACATGTGGTGCTGAAACCTTCCCGTCTCTTGAGCCTTTATCGACGAGCCAAACGCAAGCTGAAGGAAATAAATGCAAGTCTGCTTTAAAAGAGCCAGATACAAATGCAACTGGATCTGAAGAAATGGGAATCAATAGAAGTCAGCAGCACGTGTCAGGACACACACACACATACACACAAGCACACACACTTTGAAAGTACAGTAACAGCACAACGTGAAACTGTTTTTTTCTTGGGTTCAATTAAGACAACCCTACAGCATAAACATTCAGACGAGACCTTAAATCAAATTCTTCCAAACGTCCCGTAGTGGCACCATTCATTTGAAACCTACTCTATCGACAGTTGTAAAAGAGGCTATTTCTAGCAAGCCTGGTGGCTCTGTGTAAATAATGATTGGTATATAATGATTGGTAAATAATGCCTGTGACCTTTAAACACGCACTTTTAACACTGAGACGTTGCTCATTTATAGCTTCGTTATCTTTCATTTGAATACTGACAATAGTCTTAGATGTTTCTCTAAAATGTACATCTCAGATAACTTTGTTTTGGAAGACTGATGGGAAATGTTTAATGAGAAATGTATTCGAGCAAAAATAGAAAGCAAAAAAAGAAAAGGAAAGCAGGATACTTCAGTGATTCACACTCACCTCGGTGAAGAACACGGACAGGATGACCAGGCTGATCCAGTGGATGATACATGCGAACTGGAACGCATTATTAACTGTGGACACAATTACAAGAGGTTTTGCTTTTACTTCATGTAAATCTGATTATAATATGTATAAAATGTAAAGCGCTGTAGATTCTCAAAACATGCACAACTCAAAGGTCTGGGGTAAAGATTTGAAAGAAATTAATACTTTTGTTTAGCAATGATGCATTAATGTGTTTGTTCATTAAATAATATTTATATTTAAAACTTTATAAACTACAGAAACACATCGATTCGCTACAGGAGGCTTTATTCACCCCACGGAGCCGTGAGGCACTTTTTATTATGGATGGATGCACTTTATTGGACTTGTTTGGGACTGTTGAAAAATAACATCAACTGCCATTATAAAGCTTGGAAGAGCCATGACATTATTAAATATAAATCAGATTGTATTCGCCTGAAAGAATAAAGTCATATCACTTTATTCTTTACCCTTTAAATGGATGAAAAGTAGAGACAGTAAAAACAAACTTTTTCTTTATTCCAAATAAATCAGCATATTAGAATGATTTCTGAAGATCACGTGACACTGAAGACTGGAGTAATGATGCTGAAAATTCAGCTTTGATCACAGGAATAAATTATATTTTAAAATATACTTAAATATAAAAACAAATATTTTAAATTATAATAACATTTCACTTTTTTTATTTATTATTATTTGAATCAAATGAATGCAGCCTTGGTTTAGCATGAGATACTTGTATTCAAACTTTTGAATTATACAGTATTTAGTGTTGAGAAGTTTAATTCATTTTAGTGAATTGGTTCATTTGAATGAATATACCAAAACAATTCACTTCATTTTACTACTGTTTTAGAAGTCTCTGTGTGCCATTTTACCACTCATTTTTGTAAAATATTTATAAAATGTTATTGTTCACCATAAAACAGTGTTCAAAATTCTAATTGTAGGGCAGAACTTTATTTTGTACATCACATATACCATTTTTTTTTTCATTAGAATAACTGGCACAATCATCCACGATAAGATCAGGAACATATTAAAAAAGTGAAAAAGCTAAACTTTAATTTAATTTTGGCTTTTGTAACGGCAAGGTAATACTATATTTTAGATTTTCACTTTGCAAATCAGCTAAAATAAATCATTATTATGATCTTTTAAACAGACTAAAACACATAGAAACTTTCACCAAAACAGAACATCTCACAAATTACTGATGTATATTTACTGTAGATAACATTTAAAACCTCACATAATAGTCATCTATTTGATTAGGCGTTACATAAAAATCCTTGAAATACATTAAAATGGGTTTCCTCAGAATTATTCCCATATGAAACTCCTCCTTACAAGAACTTTTCAAGAGGGAAGCCAAATTTCCTACTATGTGTGCAGCATCAGGACAGAGGGCTGCTCGATCTCATTATGGCAGCCGCCTGAGCTGAAAGCATTAGGCATTTGTGATATGATATTCCACCCATCCGCGTTCTGCATCTATCTATTTATCCGCTCTATTACAGTGCAAGAGATCTACTGCATTCAGTTATCACCCCCTCTCTCGCTCGCTCTCTCCACACGCCGCAAATCTCCGGGCCCATATGTCTTAGTTTGCTCTGTTCACTGATCTGTCCATCAGTCCATTCATCTCCCTCAATCCCTCCTTCCATTAATCTCGCCGGCCGGTCGCTGTCCTGCACTCCTCCACTGCTCCCATCCGCCTCTCCCCCCTCCATCTGTCTATCAGGACTGTGTAAAGGCTAGAGAAGACATTGAGATATAGGCTGGCTTAGGCCTCTGTCATCTCTCACATTTCTCTCTTTAGTGTGCACTCATCTGCACACAGAGCAGTGATTTCCGCCGTTGTGTGATTGAGGGTCTCCGCTCAGATTTACAATAGGCTCTTATGAGAATAGCAGCAAATAGCAGCTACGCAAATGTCACTCACAATGTGTTTATTGAGAATAATCTCTACAGAAAAGATTGGGAATCAGAAACATACAATCTGAGTTCATTGAGTTCAAAACAAATGTCTCCTATGGGCCATTTCTTTCCAGTCAATCAAAAAGCAGAATGGCTCTTATGAGTGTAGTACAGTGTAGTGGAAATCTGAATCTTTCATGCAGTGAGTGGCACTGTCTGATATGTCAGAGCATGTGTAACAACAACAATATAATAAATCCCAGATTGACTTCTAAAGGGATCTGAAGCCCTTCTAATACTCACATTGTAGGAGCTTAGTATCAATGAGCAGTTCCACAGTCAGTAAGAGCACCACCAAGATGACACAGGCCACCAGGAAACAGTTGAAGCCGGCGCTCAGCAAACACACCTGCCACAGCGCTGCTCTCCTCCCGCAGCACGGCTTCAGCCAGTTAGACCTGCAGATCCAACACAGTGACAGATACAGAAAGAGAGAGAAAAGTAACTATTTCTGAACTACAAAACCACAAACACAAGAAAACTGAACTGTACTTTCACACATATGGCCAACAACACAGGCGAAATAGAGGCTTACTTCACTTCAGTATCTACTTGTACATACAAGTTTACTTCTGATTTTGTATACAAGTTTACTTTATTTTGTAAAAGTAAAATTAAACTAATGTACAAAGGTAAACTTGTATATAAAGTTTAACATACATACAACTTGTGTACGTTTATTTGTACACAAAAGTTCGCCAAGTTACTTTTAGATTGAAATTTACTTCTATTTCTGTGTAAGTATTAGTTTACTTGTAAAAGTAAACTTTCATGAACAAATAGAAGCAAACTTGTATATAAAAGTAAACATTAATATACATAAAAATTTGCTTCTGTTTGTACATAAAACTGCTTGTCAAGTTTACTTTTACATACAAGTTTACTTCTATTTCTACTTCTAAGTACAAGTTTACTTTGTTTTACATACAAGTTTACTTCTATTTCTACTTCTAAGTACAAGTTTACTTCTATTTCTACTTCTAAGAACAAGTTTACTTTGTTTTACATACAAGTTTACTTCTATTTCTACTTCTAAGTACAATTTTACTTTGTTTAACATACAAGTTTACTTCTATTTCTACTACTAAGTACAAGTTTATTTTGTTTTACATACAAGTTTACTTCTATTTCTACTTTTAAGTACAAGTTTACTTTGTTTTACATACAAGTTTACTTCTATTTCTACTTCTAAGTACAAGTTTACTTTGTTTTACATACAAGTTTACTTCTATTTCTACTTCTAAGTACAAGTTTACTTTGTTTTACAGTATTGTTCAAAATAATAGCAGTACAATGTGACTAACCAGAATAATCAAGGTTTTTCGTACATTTTTTTTATTGCTACGTGGCAAACAAGTTACCAGTAGGTTCAGTAGATTCTCAGAAAACAAATGAGACCCAGCATTCATGATATGCACGCTCTTAAGGCTGTGCAATTGGGCAATTAGTTGAATTAGTTGAAAGGGGTGTGTTCAAAAAAATAGCAGTGTGGCATTCAATCACTGAGGTCATCAATTTTGTGAAGAAACAGGTGTGAATCAGGTGGCCCCTATTTAAGGATGAAGCCAACACTTGTTGAACATGCATTTGAAAGCTGAGGAAAATGGGTCGTTCAAGACATTGTTCAGAAGAACAGCGTACTTTGATTAAAAAGTTGATTAGAGAGGGGAAAACCTATAAAGAGGTGCAAAAAATGATAGGCTGTTCAGCTAAAATGATCTCCAATGCCTTAAAATGGAGAGCAAAACCAGAGAGACGTGGAAGAAAACGGAAGACAACCATCCAAATGGATAGAAGAATAACCAGAATGGCAAAGGCTCAGCCAATGATCACCTCCAGGATGATCAAAGACAGTCTGGAGTTACCTGTAAGTACTGTGACAGTTAGAAGACGTCTGTGTGAAGCTAATCTATTTTCAAGAATCCCCCGCAAAGTCCCTCTGTTAAAAAAAAGGCATGTGCAGAAGAGGTTACAATTTGCCAAAGAACACATCAACTGGCCTAAAGAGAAATGGAGGAACATTTTGTGGACTGATGAGAGTAAAATTGTTCTTTTTGGGTCCAAGGGCCACAGGCAGTTTGTGAGACGACCCCCAAACTCTGAATTCAAGCCACAGTACACAGTGAAGACAGTGAAGCATGGAGGTGCAAGCATCATGATATGGGCATGTTTCTCCTACTATGGTGTTGGGCCTATTTATCGCATACCAGGGATCATGGATCAGTTTGCATATGTTAAAATACTTGAAGAGGTCATGTTGCCCTATGCTGAAGAGGACATGCCCTTGAAATGGTTGTTTCAACAAGACAATGACCCAAAACACACTAGTAAACAGGCAAGTCTTGGTTCCAAACCAACAAAATTAATGTTATGGAGTGGCCAGCCCAATCTCCAGACCTTAATCCAATTGAGAACTTGTGGGGTGATATCAAAAATGCTGTTTCTGAAGCAAAACCAAGAAATGTGAATGAATTGTGGAATGTTGTTAAAGAATCATGGAGTGGAATAACAGCTGAGAGGTGCCACAAGTTGGTTGACTCCATGCCACACAGATGTCAAGCAGTTTTAAAAAACTGTGGTCATACAACTAAATATTAGTTTAGTGATTCACAGGATTGCTAAATCCCAGAAAAAAAAAATGTTTGTACAAAATAGTTTTGAGTTTGTACAGTCAAAGGTAGACACTGCTATTTTTTTGAACACACCCCTTTCAACTAATTGCCCAATTGCACAGCCTTAAGAGCGTGCATATCATGAATGCTGGGTCTTGTTTGTTTTCTGACAATCTACTGAACCTACTGGTAACTTGTTTGCCACGTAGCAATAAAAAATATACTAAAAACCTTGATTATTCTGGTTAGTCACATTGTACTGCTATTATTTTGAACAATACTGTACATACAAGTTAACTTCTATTTCTACTACTAAGTAAAAGTTTACTTTGTTTTTACATACAAGTTTGCTTATATTTGTTCATAAGAGTTTACTTGTACACATTAATACACGTTTACATTTACATATAAGATCACTTCTATTTCTGCTAGTACAATTTTATTTACACATACAAGCATACATTCTCCTTTACATACAAGTTTATTCTTACTTGTAAAAGTAAAAACAAACTTATGTATGAACAAAGTACTTGTACAGTATATAAAGGTAAACTTTTGTACATACCAGTTTGCTTCTGTTTGTACAGAAAAGTTTACTTGTCAAGTTTACCTTTACTTGCAAGTTAACTTCTATTTCTACTAGTGTACTTTTAGTTTTGTTGCTTCTATTTGTTCATGAAAGTTTACATCTACACATTCATACAAGCTCATTTTTACATACAAGTTTGCTTCTGCTCTACTAGTTTACATCTACTTTGGCAATCAAGTTAACTTCTATATACAAGATAACATGTACTGTTCTTCAAAATTATGCTTTTCATAACTACAAACCCTAAACCTGTGAAATGAGAGATTTATTTTGTATTATCATGAGATATTCTTAGGTTTTTAATCATCTGTCAGTTTGTTCTTTACATATAGCTACTGCATGACTTCATATGGACTACTTTAATGGCTCCTTCATGGCCTTCATTTTTGGAGCTCATAATCCCCAGGTCCCACTCACTTTCATTTTATGTAAAGGAACTGCCAAAAATTCACTTGATTAGTTGCAATTGCTTATAGTCCTCAGTTTAATTGTGTTTTTCAAATTTTGTTAGGCAGTAAACCTTTCAGTGGATGCTCTTGTGAGTGTGACTCACTTTGATTAATCACATTTTCTCACTCTCTGTCTCCGTCTCTGTCTTCCTCAATCCTCTAAAAGCAGATTAATTGAATTGCCCAGTTGAGGGGTCTTATTCCCTCTTGCTTTTTCTGTGCTCCTCTCACTCTTCCTTCCTGACTCTCATATCATCTAATGCTATTCCACTGCCATGGGCTGATCTCAGACCTGGGGACATGACCTCTGACGTGGACTCATAAATTGATCATTAAAAACAACATCAATGTGCTCTTTTCGTTCTTTAAGAAAGCACACCGCACCGACATGTAGCACAGTACGCTTCAGACGTCCCAAGTTCACAAAAACTCGTTCTTTTTTATTGTAGATCATTAAACCATTACTCTGCCTCAGAAGTCTGTCCGAAATCAGTTTCATGAGGTGCCTTTGTGCAAAAACGCTGCCTGTAAAGTCATTGCCTCATTCGGCAGCGAGGCAGCAAGTAAGTCGTTGTTTTTCGGTGTCTTCTTTGCTGTTACTGTGTTTTGGAAATTCTGTACAGAAGATGTGTATTAGCGCCCCCTACCATATGACAATGAAAACATTCTTGGAGCACAAGTAGGCTATAGCTCAAATAAATTTAAATGAATACTTAAATGTCATTATATATAAATTTTGGAGAAGTACATAAAGCACATTACAAAAAAAGTAGACTGAAAGTATACTTTCCTAGTTTTTATTTTATAAGAAGTATACTAATAGCACACTTGAATAAACGTATTTTTCGTAAGGGACGTTATCACTGTTAATCCCGGAATCCAGAAAAACGTTACAAATCCGCGCTATTCTGGCACCATGTATGCTCTCTTTTATCTCTTTTTTTTTTCTAACTGAAGTGTTCGAACTCAAGCATTTGCGCACTTTTTTCCAGACTGAGCTCCAAGACCGTGCTGTGCATCCCGGGCTCCTTCTCTTGGGAGCGGATTCTGATCTTGGCAGCATGGGTAAGACTGATCAGTGTGGCCAGACTGACCTCATCCTGTGGCTCTCTGAGTTGCATCCATAGACACACACAAACACACGTACAAACACATACACACACACCATCTGGAGAGTACAGACTCCACTTATTAGACGCAGCCAAAAAGATGATTGCTTAACAGCATGGCCGCGCCTTCATTTGATCAGATGGACTATATATGCACGCTTTGGGCTTTGCCCTCGTGCGGTTCGAGCAGGAAGGGCAGATCAAACATGGAATCTGTGTGCTTGGCTGAGGACTGTTGTGTAATAATACCACCTTCGCAATCCGTAGCTTTATGCCCTCCTAAAAATCTCCAAGTCCACTGCTGGTTCGACAACACTGAGTTCCAATAATATGATTCAAATCTTATTTCATATTGACATTTCACATTAATGCATCATGTTGACATTTCAGTTCATATTGTGTAGTTCGACCCTTTGCACAAACATACATTACACTATCTTACAATACTACATGCAAGTATACTGCAATTAAGCACAATAACAATGATGTTGATTAAAGATTTGTACGTTTTCTCATATAAAGTGGTCAAACTCATCACCGCTTATGGCCAACCTCTTCAGAAGTTTCTATGCAGTTACTAAATTGTTAAAAGTGGTTGCTAGGGTGTTGCTAAGGTACACTAGGATGTTGATAGGGAATTTATAGGATATTCAGAGTGGCTGCAAAAGCTAGGCAAATTCTAAGGTTTTCCAGTGGATGTGATTTACAAAAGAGGAACTTCACAAGAAAATGACTAGTTGCTATTGTGTTCTGGATGGTTGCCAAGGTGTTGCTGAGGGGATGCTCGTTTGTTTCTGGGTTGTTGCTAGAGTGTTCAGGGAGGTATGGGCAAGTTGTATGGTGTTCTGATTGGTTGCTAAGAGGCTTGGTGTGTTTGGGTGTGGCTAAGGTGTTTTGAGTGTTTACCAGGGCGTAGCTACATGCTTGCTAGGTTGTTTAAATGTATGTTCTGTCATGTAACAGTTTCCTAAGAATTTCTGCAGAAACTAAGAATTTCTGCTTTTTTTTCCAGCAGGGTAATGACACTCATACTGTGCTGCACTTTATTGACAATATTGAGCTGAAGCTTGACTTTGCAAATTTAAAATCGCAAATCAAATCGCACTGTCAAAGAAAAATCGCAATTAGATATTTTCCCCATATCGCACAGCCCTACAATATGCTGTTTAAAACATGCATTCACCTGTTCACTTTTGAGAATCCAGATGGTATAATCACACATCTTGTGGAGCACTTTCAGTATGTGCCTTTATTTGCCATTTTAACTGTTTGGAAACAGAGCGTAAATGTGGATTTCACAGATTTCTGATCCTGTTGCGCCCTCTATATGACAAGTGAACAGTTGACATCAAACTTAAAGTGTCATGGCAGAGCATTAAAGTTGACTTTTCAACTAGCCTGTGCATCCCCTACTAGAAACTACCTATGAAAAAGATTACATCCATATTTGACACTGGTACCCCTGTAAGGGAAGTGTGGACCCCAGAATGGGAACTGCTGTTCTAGGTTGCTAGGTCGATGTTTACAAGTCAAAAAATGCACCCCATTTCTTTATCATATTCTGACCTCTAGATAAGTCCTGGGTTCCTCCTTCAGTGTAAGTGTATGTCTTTCTTGAGCTTAGATGGATGTCCCTCCAAAATCTAATTCAACAATCTAACAAACCCAGTGACAGGAGAGTGATTATTTGGGATTTACAGGTAATAAATAATGAGGACTATGTACATATGAAGGTCTTTCTGCTTCCAGAATTGAGCAGTAAAACACAGCACTCTTACTGATTTATCGAGGGGTGAGGGAGGTTAACGCTAACACCAACACCAACACTCATAAGGTGTGTCTCTGTGGAAGAAAGTGTGCCGCAGAGCAGAGTGGGCACCAAAAGGATATCTTGTATTTCCACATATTTAGGATGTGACACTTTAAAATGGGGGTGCATTTGACATGGCATGCTACCATACTACCTATACTTGGAGTTGGGGGGGGGGGTAGTACACTATGGCTGGAATAATAGGTGCATTTGAAATCGCATACTCAGTTGTTAGTACATTTGATGAGTTACAAACCTCGTGACTGTATAGTACATTAGGACCTAAGCTGGTCATTCAGATACTTTTTGTCTACTGTTTTATGAGTACTATGAATTCAGACATACATTTCTTTTCATGCACTGTTTCCCACCAACTATATTTTAGGGAAGTAGGCATATTTAGATGCAGGGGCTGTATCCCTAAATGCTTAAGTTGACCTTCTATTTCTAAAAGCGATTAGTATCCTTATGCTTTCCATCTGAACATTTGTATCATTGTGCAGTGAAATAAAGTATGGTTGTTGCAGTTCTGGCTGTAGCTGCATTAGTATGGAAGGACAGTATAAAAAAACATGGGGTGATTGCTGGAGGTTGTTATTTTGTGCTGAGCGAGCAGCAGCTAGTCAAACACAAACCCCAACCCGTGACCTGTATTAGAGTAATGGATGAACGAGTTTTGAGGTGGGAAAGTTCAACACAAACTTCAGCACAAAATGCTGCTGTGTAAGAAGGACACTGGCTGTCTCCAGTTCCAGAGTGGAGCTATAGAGGGTGAATGGATCTCTTTCACCTTCCCTCAACCGAATCCTGCTGAGGTTACAGAGGAGCCTGATCCTGGGTCATATGAGAACGGGACATGCCTTTACTGGCTCAGACCACAGTCTGTCAAACTAGAGGTGAGGGCTAAGCATTCGGGCACATGTAGGCAAGTCAATGACAGAAATCACACAAAAGAAAATTAAGCAGTAAAATTAAGTAATAGGTTTTACTAGGATAAAATCATGGTTAATTTTTGTAAAGGTTTTGAATTCCACAGGTTTCCGTGGATTAAATGATAGAGGCTGTAGTATTTTTATGGCAAAATGGTGGCCAGAAATAAAAGATTTAGTGGACATTTGAATTAAATACTTGGTCAATATTAAATAAGAATTTAATCCTCCTGTAAGTGTAACAACAAGAATTGCCATGCCTTTGGCACCCTTTGTGATAAAATGTAATGTACATAAATGTTTCATGTTAATGTTTATTTTGTATTAAATTATGTATTTTAGCGGTGTTATTCAATGAAAACACACAATAATTTTTATTAACCAATCATTATTGCCTCATTGTTTTTATTTAATGTGTTTTAAGTCATGGAAACTAAAATATTAAGACAGATGCATTGGTGGTGGTGAAATTATTACTGACATTAAACACATTAACATCAACAGCCAAAAAAGTTTCACAGGATTATGAACGCAAGTTACCTGAAAGTTATACATAGGCTTCATCTAGGGCTTTTTGTCTTTTGCTGATGTTTTTTCCCGGGCAAGGTGTGAGCGGTCGCAGAATGTGGGAATGGTGCATCATGTGTGCTTAGACTATGGCCAACAGTAGGGCTGTCCTCGACTAAGGATTTTTCTGGTAGACTAGTCGTCATTCATTTTAAGCATTAAACCATTTAAATAATTATAATGAGCCTTTAATTGCTTACATAGCCTAATAAGCACTCAAGCATATGCATAAAGCCTGCCACAGCGCACCGGTAAAAGTAATGATTCTGAATTTGTCAGCGAAAAACAGTAAGGAGGCTGCATTAACATTTTAATTATTTGATTAACTAGAGCTTTCTTTGTTTTTGGCTGAAGACATGAAGTAGTGATGTGCCTGTATGCATGTTTCATATGGATTACATAATCAGAGAATACTTGTTTTCCATTTGAATTGATTCATTTGAATGTAGACATTTCACTCACTATACAGTATATTTTTAATGTCTGTAAGGCAAAGATATACACAGAGTTTTATGCTCAAGTTCACGGAGACCGAGACGGCAGAAAGTGCATCCTGTTTGCTTTCATTATTTCACAAAAGCGCAATGTTTTGTTGATATTTTGAGTGATCAATCACTCTTATCTGTATAAACAAATGAGTATTTTAGGAGTAAGTGAGCGCACCGGCGTCTCTATCTGTCTTGCAGTGAGTGCTACACTCGCTCCTACACTCCACACAGACACTTGAAGAACACACTTTTCTCTAGGTTAAAAATAGTTTGAGTGGCCATGTAAAGTTGCTAATACTTACATATTTCAGACGATAAGCCATATTTTGAGTTCGATGAATGATTGGCGAGGATATGGATGTTTTGCATTATCACATAGACTAGCCGTTAATGATCTGTCCATCACGGACTGCCGTGACTTCGTCTGTGGAATTTTTTCTGCAACTAAGCGACTAATACAATTTTGGTCAACCAAACATCCTCTAGTCAGCTAACAATTAGTCGACTATTAGGGGGCAGCCTTAGTTCACAGTAAAATGCATTTTTTATGAGGACACATATTGAACATTTTAAAAAATTAAATACTTTTTCAAAGGTATTTAATTATTTTAACAAATTAATTAATTCCAAAATATGTTTTTGGGGGAGTTGCACCACATGGCATGCCATTTCAATTGAATTAATAAATATGTCATGTGGCGTAATCATAACGTAAAACGTAATAACATAAGACATAAAACGGCATTTTATAACTTGAACTAGTCATGTCATAAGAAAATGACAACTTATCTGATACATAAAAGGGATGGTTCACCCAACAATGAAACTTTTATCTGCATTTTGGTTGCATAACATCACTTTTATTTGCTGGGGGGGGGGGGGGGGGGGCTTTTCAAATGTTAATGAGTTTTGCTCAAATCTGGGAGTCTGATATTTGTGCCAAAATACTTACATTTTCTTTGACTGTCATCTCGACATGTCTGATTAGAGATTTAAAGAAGACAAATGACTTCAAATATTCAAATACCAAACGATAATGTAGACACATACATTCCCAAACATGAAATGCTAATTTGCACTTTAGCTAACCCTGCGTGGATACATCGTACCTTGGAAGAAGCGGGGAGGAAATGCATGTGCTGGAGAGTAGACAGGTTTATAGAGACATCAGTATCAGCACTACGTGAGACGCAGAAGAGACAGATTGAACCGCAGGAAACAGCCGACTGGAGAGGGCTGAATTATACCATGAAACTGATCGATCGTGAACTGGAGAAATGTGCTGTCATACATGCCTCTCGGTCAAAAACTGATTCTCTCGCTGCCGCTCTTGCTACAGGAGAAAAATGAACAGGAAAGAAAACTTTGAGGCTTTATTCTAAACACTAGAGGTGCCTTGCTGTCTACATACTGACGTTGCTGTCCTAACCAAAACATAACTTAAAAACAACTGAATTGAAATGTTCTTCACAGGCAACAGTCATTTGTGAAGCTTCTCATGTCACATGCAAGAGAGTGTCAAGGTTGATTATAAGAGTTGGTCATAAGCAGTGTTGCCAAGTCTACGGTTTTTCTGCGGTATTGGGCTACTTTAGCTGTTGTCGTGGGTTGTTTTTCATGTCCGTGGGTTGAAGCGACCCCAATAACGTGATATTTAAACCCTGCAATCAAAATTTTATGCAATTTTTACCGGGGGACCCCTCCAAACGCAATTTGGGCTAGTTTTGAGAAGCAATTGGGTGGGCTTTGTTGTGAAAACCTGGCAACCCTGTAAATTAGCATGTTACATGATATTCTAAAAAGTACAAAAAGAAATGCAAAATGTTGGGTGATTAGTGCAGTTTTATTAGATGGTGCTACTTTTATCAATACATTTTCTTATTAAATAAAAAAAGAGAGCAGGGACGCACAGCATATATTTTTTAATTGTCTGTCAATAATGAATATTTACTTCTATTATCATTTTCCCAATTTGTATAACAAATTTAATAACACTGTTAAATGTAATCTTTAGCAAATCTCAAAACAAAAAATATTTATGAAATATCCATCTTGAAATGAATAATTTCAAAATAAAATATAAAACGTGATATAAAATTTTTAAATGACATTTTTCAATATTTACAAATATTTATTGGTTGCTGACTATAAATAAATAAAAAAGTATTTTTCAAAATTCTAATATAATTTTTTTATACAGTTTAAATATTTTAATATACCTATTATTAATCAGCTATACAACTGAAATACTATAGTACAGAATTATTAAAGAATAATTTAAACATATTTTAATAGATTCATCAGTTAACATCTATAAAATAAAAATTATAATATCAGTCTCTTCCAAAATATATATAATTGTTTTTTCCCTCAGTTCCTTTCATTATTTCATGTGAACATTTTCACAGAAATTGTTGTAAATAATGCATTTATGAATTACCTTTGTGATGGATATATAATCCAGCCTTAGAATTAAGCCAAATAATGTATAAATAGGCAGCATAAATTGACTGACATAATATACTGTATGAATTTTAAGAGGATTTTTTTTTTTAAATTAATACTGTAAACGTCACATGCATTTTATATTATGTTTTATATTTAGCTTGAATCCAGAAAGGGTCCGTATGTAGACTCATTAAGTAAAATGACCAATGACTTACAAAGCACTGACAAAAACACAAGGAAGGCAGCAGATGGAGTGGCCAAACATATGTTCACATGGACACGTACACCACGGCTCCACTAGAAGCTTAACAGCCAGCCAGTCTCTGGCACCGAGAGGTTGAGGAGGCATCAAGTCGGTCTCTGAGGAAATCACTTTCAGAAAAAGCAATCAAGGAGCACAAAGCTGTATCACACGCACCTTCAAGCCTCCACATAAATCACCCTCACTTGCGGTAGCATTAACGGCATCACGTTACCGGCCTCAGTAAACTTCAGCGAGGGTCTTGGCTTTAAGAGAACAACTAAAGGGCAAACAAAAACAAAGAACGAAGCCGCAAATCTTCACCAGAACCGATCAGTGTTTTGACAGATCTCTCAATTGCATGTCACTCTCAGAAACCCCATCACATTAGTAATCCAACCCTGTTGATTCTAGAAATCATTATTGGCATGAGCCGGCGAAAAATAGATCCGAGTCTGCCTGCAATGGCTTGATCTAAGCCATTATGTGACTTGATAGGCATCATTTTAAAAAAGCAAACTTACAGCCGTCACTAAATAAATAAATAAATATAGGGAATGACATAATAATCACACAGCATACGTACATAAGATATTTCCAAGAGCAATAACCACAATCTATTAAGAGCAGCCAAGGCTTTTTAACCTGCTCTTTGGGGTCTGATATGGTTATATGGTTTCATCATACAGCACAGCTGATTCACATTCGCTGCTGCACAAATGGAAAGAAAATGATAAACTAGAAAAAAAAATGGGATGGAAGCCTGTTTCAGCATCAGAGGGAAAAAAACTAAAATAAAGTGCTTACTGTGACTTCATTTTTCTGAATTGTGTCCATTTTTCATAATTGTAACTACATCTAAGAATTGGGACTTGGGCTTTTTTATCACATTTGAGACATTTCTTGTAATTCTGCTGTTATATCTCAGAATTTGTCTGTTTCACAAGTGCAATATCTTAGAACTGTCATTTTTTTCAACTTTAAATCTCAAAATTGTGACTTGTATTTGTGTTTTTTATTGTAAGGATGTGACTTTGGATCTTAAACAGTGACTAGAGCTTACAAATTAGACTTAATTTCTTGCAACTGTTTTATATTAGAACAAGACTTGAAATCTTACAAGGATGCCTTCATTTCTTATAGTTGTAGCTTTATATCTCAGAAAATGACTTAAAGGGATGGTTCACCCAAAGATGAAAATTACCCCATGATTTATTCAGCCCCCATTCACTGCCATCATAAAGTTTGGAAGAGCTGGGACATTTTAAATTAAATCTCAGATTGTATTGGTCTGAAATAACCAAGTCATATACACCTAAGATGGCTGGAGGATGAGTAAATCAATCAAACAATTGCAACTTAATTTCTTGCAACTGTGACTTTAAAAATTAGAATATGACTTTAGATCTCACAATTGTGCTTTTATTTCTTATAGTTGTAGTTTTATATCTCAGAATATGACTATATCCCAAGATTCTAACTTTAAATATCACAATTACGACTACATTTTTTATTTTGTAATTGTGGCTTTATATCTTAAAATGTAACTGTATCTCATGATTCTCGCAATTAATTTTATGTAATTGTGTACCTATTTTTAAAGGGTAACTAAACCCCTGGTCAGAGCCTGACTCCACCCACTGGCAATATTGAAAAATGCTGAAAAGTGGGCAGATCACAGCGGAGATAGAGGGGATGAGCCGAGGGCGGTGCTGAGCGAGAGTGGCGTGAACCTGAGACCTGCAGTGACGGATTGATTGACAGCTGCTGTCAGAGATGCTAAAATGGAGAGTGACTGTAGTGACGCAAGTAGCTTTGCAACAGAGCGATCATTTGAAGTATAGGACTTTACTCCCCCACCTTCACCTGAAGTCGAGGATGTCGAGGTGTCTGTTCAAATCAATTCGAGCTGCTGGCTAAAACTGCGGTCTTAAATCCCGCACCGCGTCACTTTTCAGCGTGAGCTGTGTGGAGAACAGGCGGCAAGGAAGTCGACCAGAAGTTGAAGTCGGCCGCGTGCCGCCATCTTGTAGCAGAACTTCACTTGCGTTAGCATTCCATTGACTCCCATTCATTTTGGCGTCACTTTGACAGCGAATAACTTTACATCTGAGGCGTTTAAAGACTCTGTTTGTCCATTATTTATTTCTAAAGATACACGACAATGTATAAAGGGCTCCATTACCTTCTTTGTTACATTATGGCCCCGTAGAAACAGTTTTTGTAAAAAATAGGCTAACGATTGCGTCATAACCACTTGACTCTCTGTCGCATTACCGTACAGACAGGACGAGAAGCTCGCAGGCAATTAACTTAATATGGCGTACTGCCGTTACATTTTAAAATACTATACAAAATAATTAAGAATACTTACTCCTGCTCACTCACGTCAAAGAACTCCCCGCTCAAGCTCGCCATCTCTGCAAGATTAACGATGACGGTTTGCACGCACAGCTACTAGAAGATTTACATCTGTCAGACAGGTTGCTGACGTCGTCAAGCTTAGTTTGAGTCTGCACGTCAGAAACGGAAGTGCTAAAAAACGCTAAAATGGGCTTCACTTGTCTCAATTGTCTCTAATTTTAAAGTCTGCTGGAAAACTATGCAGTCCAGCAGTGCTGTCGCAACCAGCAACACACCTCTGTACCATCCTGACCACTGTACTAAATACAGATAAATCTACGCTAACTTGAAGCTATCCTAACTGATGCAATACTATGCTACTAACTAACTGTGCTTCTAACAATACTAATGTTACACTAACAACTATGCTAATTAACTACATAGGCTACACAAAATAATCTAAATAACTATATAATTACTATGCTAAATAGATTCCATAATAGTCTATCCTGGTCGTTTTCACGCTCGCAATTCCAACTCCTGACTCACTACAGTGATTTTGACGAACAAGATGGTTTTATACTGCCACGAGCGTGGTAATTCGTACCAAGGGGCGTGGTGAGCTGGAAACTGCTTACGTCACCTGCCACAGCTTACGTCACTTGCCACCGCAACATCCAATAGGAAAAATCAACTGCAGTAGCCCCCGTTCAACCTGAAGAGGGCAGCACTCAGACGTTTTTACACCATATATTGTAGAGTTAAAACACTTTATACTCAAATGTCAAAAAAGTTACTCGAAACAATGAACAGCACTAATAAAGCCCCATTCTTATAGATCATTAACTAAAAAAAGTTGGTTTAGGGTTAAGTTACTCTTTAAATGCAACTTAAAGGAACAGTACACTTTTTTTTTTTTAAATAGGCTAATTTTCCAACTCTCATAGAGTTAAACAATTGAGTTTTACCATTTTTGAATCCATTTCAGCTGATCTCTGGGTCTGGCGGTAACACTTTTAGCTTAGCTTCGCATTTATCATTGAATCTGATTAGACCGTTAGCTTTTCACTCAAAAATGACCAAAGAGTTTCAATATATTTTCAGATTGTTTTCTGGCACATGCTTCAACCATGGTACAGCAGCAAAGTTCCTTGATTATTAAGCTGGAATGAGAGTATAGTTCTTAGCCATTTCGGCCTAGGAAATTGCAACTTTATGATAACCTCCTCGGAGAAAGACACAAGGGTCCCGCCCTCTCCTCCGGGGCAAGGACCGCAGCGTGGGCTTCCGAAACTCAAGAGAGTGGGCGCTGGATCTGGTGGTTAGGGAAGAAGATAGGGACTTGTACATCTCCCCTACACCAGATAAATATACGAAACCCACAAGCACAGCACAGCCACGAGCATGAGCCTATTTTCAAAAAAAAGTGGCAAGTTCCTTTAATATTTCATAATGGCGACTATATCTCATAATGCAATTTTATTTCTCAGAAGTGTGCCATTATCTATAATTGAGATAAACCAAGAGCTGGAAGGTAAAAGCCTTAGATAACTCATCAAAACAACCTCTTTTTTGCCATCATATGCCACATAAAGTATTTAATGAGTAAATGTATAGTAAAATACAAACATATTTTTATCAAAATAAAAATATGCCATGATTACTTTGTGATTGCTAATGTGTTTTAGAGTGTTTTGGTATAAAGTATAAATTCTGCATATGTATAATTTATACCCATAATGCAAATGTCAAGGGAGAAGTTAGACATTGAAAGCTGAATATTTATGGTTACGGGTGTGCTAATTCCTGTCCTGAAGTATGAGTAAAAGCAAATAAATCCTCAACTCTTAGTACAGCTCCAAACTCCAAGGTCCCTCAGTCTGCAAGGTTGGCAAACTACCCCAAATAATGATAAAATGCCCAATAAAGAAGCCTCAAATTAATAATAATGCATAATAATTCTTTCTGAGCTGTCTTTTGAGAATTGTCTGCTTTTATTTGCAGGTTCTGGGTCAAAAGCAAATAGGACAGACTGATTTCCAGTGACCGCTGTGAATGTCAAAAGTTGCATGCTGATCTAAGACAAGTTTCTCTTACATTAGCTGCTTTTAAATGTAATAGCGGCTGGTCACAGATCAGCAGGAAAGAGCATGCTCCACTGACAATGTCAGACAAAGAGCAAGCAAGCAAAAGCTAAAAACAATTGTCACAGCCAGCAGACAAACCTCAGCACTTCAGGAAAGGTACAGAGAAGATAAAATACAAAAACAACAACAAAGCTAAGCATAAAATATCTGCTGAATCTCTGAGAAGCTCTTTATTTGAACAGCACACCATTAATCTCATAAAAGTTATGAGGACATCACACTTCAGTGCTGAATTCTTTTATCTGAATATTATTTCAGTCTTTAAATTGCAGCTTAAGATCTTAAAAAACTGATTATATTAAAAATAATAATATGGCATTTTACAGGTAAAATATATAATGTATTAATTACAAAATTAAGAGTCAAGGGGCAAAATCTAAAAGTATAAACATTACAATATATTTTTTTTCTTTTTCATTAATTTTTAAAAAAGTCAGAAGGTTTAAGGTTAATTGACTGGATTTTATTGTGGGTCAACAAAAAGTAAACAATACAACAAATGTCATATACAAAAAGTTAGCAAATCATGCGTTTTTATATATTTTTTTGCATTACTGTAGCAAAAACAAATCCCTAAATACTCAAGGAAGCAATACATTTTTAAAAAAAATAAATAAATACGTTAAATTAATCACAGTTAATCACATAGTTTATAAACAAATTCGATTTTGTAATGTGTTGGTAGGGTGCCCATATTTTTTAGTTTATGAACTAGATTTGTAAATTTTTGTAACCAAATCAAATAGGGATGTAACGATTAACTGCGAACTGGTTGAAAATTGATTCAAATATATGACGATTTAAATCGGTTTAGATGCTAACAAATCGCTATTCAGTTAGGGGTAGGAGTTTATAATGTATGTCTGAGAGGAACTTACTGTCTTTAGATGGTATTTTTTATTTTCGTCTTGCCATAACTGCAGCGCTGCTTTGTTTACAAGAAAACCAGGAAAACACTTTAAGCGCCATCTGCTGGCGGGGAGTAAATCTGCATGTCTCCTTCAACTCGTCTGCTGTTTCTGTTTAATGAAGATATTTTTTATGTATAGGTTCACAGAACTGAAGTCAAATCTTTCTGTTTTTGCTTCAGATTTCGAATTTATACAATCTAATTTATATTAAAAGCTGCTCATGTTGCATGTATGCAGCATGTTTGTTTGGATCATGATTAAAATATAGTTGTTGCCTCTAATTTTAAATATAAAGAGCATAGACAAAGCCTTATTTTGTTTATATGAATAGATTTATTTTATTTTTCCCACTTATTAATTTGATTTGGGGCTTTAAAATTTCAGTTTTGTTATTTACATTTACATCATACAAAAATTGTGTTATTTACAATAGCAGACACTTTTATCCAAAGGGACTTGGAAGCAATCAAAACCAACAAAAGAGCAATAATATGCATATTAGTATATTATTATAGTGTTATATTTCAATTTTGCAAAGAAACATGCAGCATTTTGTCCAAGCAATAATAAAGGGACACATTACATTTATCATTTGTTTTAAAACTCATTTTGTAAAAAAAAAAAAAAATCATGTATTGAATCTAATCGTGAAATCAAAATCTAGTTAAAAAATGTAACTAAAACATATGGGCAAACTACCAACACATTAAAATGTTTTATTATTATTACTCTTAGAAACTATTTAGCACTTAATAGCTTATCATTTCCAATTTGCGATGAAAACCAAAGATCAAGTGCATTAAAATAGGAAATCATAATTAGATGTTTCAAATGTTTTTTTATTATCATCCATTTTTTTCTCAGTCAACTATCTTTATCGTTATGAAAAACATAGAAGAAAGCATGATTATTTTGGGCAGCCCACATGCACACCACCCCTCTGTTCCGGTCAGGAAGTATTAGTGCCAGCACATGCTAATACATTGGATGTCTTGCCCCTGCACTGAGACTGCCAGCTCTGCAAATGCCCCTGAAGGACACAACTACAACCATCCATGAGTGTGCTAGACTATATGATCACTTTCACATCTGCTGTGGTGTTTGTCTATCATGTAGATCAACACAAGGTGTGAGACGTTCAAGGGTCAGTTTGAGTTTAATTATAAAATGAATACTTTTATTTGGCAGGAATGCATTGAATTGATCAAAAGTGTCAGTAAAGACATTTCTGATGTCACAAAATATTTCTATTTCAAATAAATGTTCATTTAAGCGTTCTCATCATCAAATGAAAAAACCAAAACAAACAACAGTAAAACAGCACAACTGTTTTCAGCATTGATAATAATAATAATAAAAAACAGCTTGAACAGCAAATCAGCATATTAGAATGATTTCTGAAGGATCATGTGGAATAAATCACACAGTTTTTTATATATACTTTGCAATATTACTGTTTTTACTCTATTGGTGCTCAAACAAATGCAGCCATTAAAACTTGCTCTGTTTTAAAGCCTGCCCATAAAATTCAAGCCATTTTATATCTTTTTCAATAAGCCAATTAGTCAAAATGTTTGTGTTTTAACTATGAAGAGATGCACATATCTGCATTAAATGTCTTATCTTACCTTCAAACACAATCCAATCAAATAGTACTCAAGGATCTCAAGGACCATATCTACATATATAATATGTAAAATATTTCTTTCTCTAAACAGAAAACTAGAAATAAAGAAATAACGAATATTACTTTGAAACTGCAAAAGCAGTAATGTAAGCCATGCATTATTTAAACACTAATACTGTTTTGCGTTCACTAAAGTTTCGGGATAATAAATGAGCTGTCGTTGTGGCATGTTTCTATTCTTAGCTTAGTTCAAATAAGGCTTAAACTGACATCAAACCATGCAAATATATCCTGTCTGTCATTAAGTACATGCTTCAGATGTGAGTCACACCAGAAACACGACCTGTGACGTGACTGTGCTCTCGCTTTCTCTACTGACAGTTACGAGAGACGGAAACAACGCTGTTGACATGCTGGTGGGGTGAAACTGGATTGAGCTCTCTATGTAGAAATAGTTTTGTAGATAATATAACTCAGCAAATCTGATGAAAAGTATCTTTGACAGAAAGCATGTCCTAACAGAAAATATACTTGACAGTAATCCCAGAAAGTGCAAAGTTTTCTTGTTTCATTGGCTGCTGTTAGGTTAAGTCACAGTACATTGTTTTTAAAAAATGTCAACAAACCAATTAAAATAAAACAAATGGCATAAAGATTTGTCTGTAGGTTACATATTTGGATTATGAAAATTGTATACTAATTGGTCGCGCATTGCATTATGAAGTGCAAGGTTGTGGGTTCGATTCCCTGGGAACACATGATATGTAAAAATTGATAGCCTGAATAAGTAAGTCGCTTTGGATAAATTTGTATGTAAACTTTGATAAAACGCTAAACTGCTGCACAGTGTGATTCAATCACAGCCAATCACAACATATTTCATTTTGGACTAATAAGCTATAAATCGAAAGACAGCTGTACTTGTAAGTGATAACTTTTAACACTTAAAAATGTAAAAAAAAAAAATTACGTTAACAAAACTTGGTGTGTAGTTTGCATATTTGGATTTTGGAGAATTATTACCAAGTGAATGTTTCTGAAAAAAGAGTAATAAAAAAAACACAGAAAAACACACGCAACCTCTACATGCTGTCAGGGTGCTTTCACAATAACACTTTTGGGGCGTACCCAGGTTCGATTGACGTCAGAGTTGGGTTCGTTTGGATGATGTGAACGCTGTCTTCTGAACTCGGTGCGCAGTGATGAACCGTACCCAAGTCCACTTAAAAACGGTGGTCTGGGGTACGGTTCATGCGAACTCTGCGCTGCTGATGTGAACCACGGTTCAGACCCAAATAACATAATATGAACGCAGTCCAGTGGGGGCAGAGGGAGGGGGAGCAATCGAACTCGGGTTCGGACCAGGCAAGAGAACCAAGTGTGAAAGCACCCTTAAATTGTTAAATTGTTATCATAGCAAAGGACAGTTATGTGTCACCTGACGAAGCGAATCATGAGAGACAGAACGCTCTGTGCTGGCATCTCAGAAACACACTCACGCAATCACACACTCGAGAGTTTGTATTGACCATCTGTCTCACACACACACACACACACAGGCGTGGCTTGTGGACAGTGTGACGGCTGCCATAGTTAAGCTTATGGTGTTTGTCAACTTTCCCTGCATGTAGCAGAGCATTGCACAGTGACCGTCCACGGTGAGTCACGCTACCCAGACGGGACGGCAGCGTCGACTGCCAAAAACTCAGTCAGCGCCATAGAGGTCTGAGTGCTCCACACTCCCAGCATGCAGTGCGGCTGCCAGATGATTTTTAAAGCCACATTTGCACACTACCCACTGGGGAACACAAATACACCCACTGAAAGCTGGCATTTAAAAATATGGTGAGAAGTAGTCGAGAATCTAACCTCCTGTGGTAAACATCCGGCGTTTGAAAACAAATGGGAGATGCAGATTTGAAAATTAAACTGACACATTATGACACTGGTCTTTGCATTTATTTTGTCAACAAACAAAAAAATGGATGAACTGTGATTGGTCCCTTTAAATGTTGTTCAAGCTGCAAAGCAGTCCAGACTTTGTGTCGATAAACATAAGTCTGACTCTGTGAGACTGGACTTACACAAGCAGAAAAATATGTTGATCTGAAAATCTAAAAAATGATGCAACAGGATGATATGGATCACAAAGGTATGCTAGTCAAAATAAAAAAAATGCTACGAATGACAGAAATTCATCCATTTATTGGAAAGCGTAACGGTTTTGAAAGCTAAAACGTATTCAGTCAAAACTATTTAAGGATTTCTGTCTCAGGATAGTGTAATTGTGCAGTAAAACTCAAAAATGATTTATTTGTCTGTCTCTCGGTTTGAGTTTCCATTTGAAATCTTAAAAATCTATATAAATATCAAGCCAAAAATATTTTTCAGTGCTTTTTAAGGTTTCTTTTTAACTGCAATTACGCAAACCAAGCTGAACTATATAGTTGTGCATTACTAATCATTTTAGCATACCAACATATTATAAACAAATTCCTTTAAAGTACTACTTTATGTCAGATGATTGCGATCTTGGCTATTTTAGATACTGTTAGTATTGTTTATAAGACATGACGGCGCTTATTTTTACCTCACCCTGCCAAGCATTAAATGAATTCCAGAAATTCCAGTTAAAAGTCAGTATCGTTGATGTAAGTGAGAGTATGCTGTTCTTCCTGATTTTTTGGATATCTGAATATTTCTTTCCCAGCCTGGCGTATGTTTCGACAGAATCCCTTATCCGATGATAACTGAAAGTGGCACTGTGACAAGAGCGCTAACAAAGAGAGACTGTCAAAAAGTTATATTAGAGTAGCACAGAAGGGGTTGTAAATTTGATCAGTTTGATCAAATTGGATTAAAAGTTGATTAATTTTAGATTACAATTTTGAATTATGCCTCTACATTTAATATTATCATGTTTTTCAAATAGTTAGGACCTTATTAAAAATAGTTTATAGTGACACATTAATATTTATAATAGTTATAATAATTGAATTTAAAAAAATAATAACTAAATTTGGGGACATTCCATAATATGGGTGCACTGAAAAGAAGAACAAAAAAACTAAATTTGGAAATTAAATTAATTAACATATTTAATTTAAAGTTTTAATGTTTTTCAATAATTAATTAAATATATTTGCATTATTTATTTATTTATGGGTGCACTGAAAAACTTTGGTGATAAATTACTAAGTAGTAAAAAAAAAAATAAAAAAAATAAAAAAATAAAGAGCAAACAGCGAAGCAAAATAATATATATATATATATATATATATATATATATATATATATATATATATATATATATATATATATATATATATATATATATATTTTTTTTTTTTTTTTTTTAAGTATAAAATCTGAAAATAGCGAATTTTACATTTAGATTTTTTCTGTGTTCAAAAGGAAAAATACTGTTCACAAAGAGTCAAAATGTCTATATTCACTTGTAAACAACTCTATTTTAGGATTTGGGGTAGTTGCATAGCACTAAAATCCATGGGAAGTCCCCAATTACGCAATCTCGTAATCGTGTGTTTGTGTGGTATCACCGGTGTGTAGCTTCTTACCCATCTTGGTTGTCGTCTTCGTCCAGATTGGAAAGTAGCTGGGATCCGGCCAGCGAGAGGTCCAGGGCAGCCAGAGGAAGGTCCCTGTAGGTGAAGCTGACCAGCTGCACTGGAGCCATGCACTGGCCTTCATCCTCCACCTGCTGGGAGATCACCTCCAGGTCCGGCGCTGCCGCCTGCTGAGGGGGCCTGGGGACACACGGGACACACTACTCTATTGTCTCCTTACTTGAACTGTCCACAAAGACATTACATACTGAACCAGTGAGTAAATGAAACCATCTACCTGTATCACAGATGGGAAGTCAACATGAAGTGAAATCTGACACACTGAACTTTAACATGTTTCTTGTCTTACTGTGAATAATATATCAGTACATCCATTAATACCCTCTAACCACCTTCAGAAACCAACTAGATCCAACTTAACAATTTCCAATCAGTGCACTGGGAAGTTCATTAGGATTGTTCATGTAACACAGGCAGCTGACTTCCGGCAAACTACTTCATTCATATGAACCATTCATATGAATTGATTCACTAAAATGACTCACTGATTTATTTGAGGCATTGAGTAAAAAGTCATTCAAGGGATTTTGAAATATTCAGTTAAGCGTAATTGTTTGCACTGGAAAGTTTTAATGAAACATTTCATTCGGACGTTCATGTAAATCAAGCATTTAATGTTTCTGGACCGCTTCATTCACATGAACCATCCAAAAGAACTGATTCACTAAAATGAGTCACTGATTCATTTGAGGCACATTGTTTGTTTAGGGAATTTAGACTAAGTTTATTGTGAACATATAAAGCAGCAGTTTACTTGTCAAACTGCTTCATTCATAACATAAGATGCGCCTGAAAGAAAGAAGTCACGCATTAAAATGACTCACTGATTCATTTGACACACTGTGTAGAAGTTATGTGAGAATTTATGATAGCAAAAATATTAGTTTTCAATGGTAAGTATAACGATTTAGTGAATCAGTCCATTCAGATTTGTTATGTTAATCAAGCATTTTACTTTAGCGAACTGCTTTATTCTCGTGGATTTTTTGAAAGAACCGATTCACCAAATGATTCACTGATTTATTTCATGCCATGTGTAGAAGTCCTGAATTTTTGGTAGCAAAATATATAGTTAAACACATTTGCTTGCACTGGTAAGTTAGACTCCATTTGGTGAAGTTTCATGTAAACCAAACAATTTGTTTAAAATAACTACTTAATTAACATGGACCAGCTAATAGAAGTGATTCACTAAAATGAGTCACTGATTCACTTGAGGACTTGTGTATAGATTTTTGCAGTTTAGGAAGTGAAATATTAAGTTAAGCGCAGTTTACTTTGGTAAGGTAGATTGATTTTAATCAGTCAATCAAACTGTTCAGTACACGGTTCAGGTAAATCAAGCATTATACTTTTTTAAACTGACCGATTTACATCTGAACAAACCAATTTACTAAACTGATTCACTGATTCATGTAGGGCCCTGCATAAAAGTCCATGCGAGACACTGCACATAATGTACTATTTACTTGTTCATAACTAGAAGTGTTTTAATGCTGTCTACAATACATTAAAAAAATAGGTAGCATTTTGTTGTTTTTGTTTGTTTTTAATTATAATTACAATTATTTTATCCAGTGCTGGGGGAAATGCATTACAAGTAATGCGAGTTACATAATCAGATTACTTTTCAAGTAACTAGTAAGGTAACGTATTGCTTTTCAATTTTCAATGAAATATCTGAGTTACTATTTTTAAATAAGTGACGCAAGTTACTTTGTTTTCCCATTTATTTGCTCACATCATTCCTGTATCCCTTTTGAGAGAAATTGGGAGTAAGTGCAGAGGCAGAGGCACTATCTTTAGCCTGAGGCTTATTAATTTCAATTAGTAATGCAAATGCAATTACCGGTAGTTAATTTCACCGACATTGATTTCATCATTTGGAAATATGTCACAATATAGAGCAAAATGAGTTGCATATCATGTCGACTTCAAACAGCAAACAATAGCAGAGCACATATCAGAAGTGTGCAGCACAAAAACAGAGAATAAGTTGATAAATAAGAGCCTTGGAATTAGCATACGGAAAAACGCCATGTCCGAAGGAGAAAAGACGAAGAGTACAAACACAATACACAAGGGGAACTGTATATTTGGTACAAAGAAGATGGGAAAAAATCATGCCACGGTTAAGAATGCAAGAGAGGTCAGGGATGAGGAGCGTGTTTTATTTCAACAATACATGATGCATGAGACACAAACACAATGAACAACTAGCAACAGGAGAGTGAACTGAATCACAGAAGCCACAGAGACCCAGAATCCCATTATTGAGATGTACTCCCACCGATCACCGACTGAAGCGACCGTGAGACCGACGGGAAGCAGACAGAGGAATCTCAAAAAGGGCACGGCCGCAGACGTGGAATACGGAAAAGGAAACCTCAGTGGCTACATAAGAAATGCATGAAAGCAGATTAAGTTGAGGCCGGCGTCCCACGTGTCTAGATTGATTCCTAAACCCCGAATATTCATCACGGTCACACCATCCCGGTCCCACAATAATGAGGCATCGGGAGAATTTCAAAGCACAATATAGTGGCAAAACAACAAAGTCCCACAGTTGGATGTCATGGTCAGTTCTGTCCGGTTTTGTCTTTGATTTATTGGATTCAGTTCGCTGATTCTACTCACGTTTGCAGTCTGGGATTGCTGTTCTCAATCTAAGCGCGAACATGGCGATGAAGATATACTTCTGCAATGCTTACTCTTAGCTGTTTGCTCTTGATTTTGTGGCGACTTACTGAAGCAGTTCACACAAACAAGAGTAAACAATTACAAAATGTAAATTTTTGGTAGAACTACTTCTTTAATGCAGTGTAAAACATGGGAATCATGAAGACCATCTGTGCAGTAAAGACAAGTAGTCATACTTCCAAACTAAGCGGCAATGTGATAATTTTTAATCATAAAGTACGCTCTTAACTGAAATCAATACTCGCGACCCTGAAAGACGTCTTAATCAAGGGCGGAAGAAAGGACAGAACGGAGGCAGAGAGGGGCAGGATCCTGGGTTTTGGCTTCTGTCCCAGGCGTGCCGGATGAGGGGAGATAAATTATGCCAGTACAAAGAAAAAAGCAGAGGGGAACAAAAAAGGAAGCTTGGAATAGTACAGAGATGGAGAAGAAAAACGAATTATTACCACTGCGAATACATGGTCAGTAGAGAGACTACTTTGTACTGTATACAGTATGTGTGGATTGAGATTGTGAGAAAATGATTTTATGATAAGAAGTGTCTCTGTTGGATACTGGCCCATGGCAATCTTTAAAATGTTATTGGCTGTGGACCCAAACGTACTGTAATTTCTTCAGAAAAGTCTCTTCTGGAATATTCTGCTCTCCTTTTCATCTGTGTGCATTGTGTTTTGAGTAAACAATGCATTAAACATAAATGAATGATGAATAATTGGGTGAATCTTAAGAAATCTGTCTAGGACGTTACATTTGAATTTCTAACCCAGAATGAATTTTTTCTTTTTTAATATTTTTTAAAACATGTAAGATATTATTGGGGGGCCATAAAATGTTTGCATTGTGACAGTTAATTTTCAAGACATATTACTATACTATAATATTAAATGCAAGTAAAAATAAAAAACAATATTTAGATTTATTTGAATTTTTGCAATTATTTATTTATTTGTATAATTTTTTAGCAAAATTTTGTATTTACAAAATAGTATTAGTATTTTGTATTAGGCAGCAATTATTAGTAGTTTAGAAGTATTTTATTTATTCCTTTAATTTTATATATATATATATATATATATATATATATATATATATGTGTGTGTGTGTGTGTGTGTGTGTGTGTGTGTGCGTGCGTGCGTGCGTGTGTATATTACTATAATTCAGTAATGGAAATGACCATTGCAGGATTATTATTGTTAACTGTTAATTCTATTTTTTATTTATATATATATATATATATATATATATATATATATATTAAAGAAAACATAAATATTGGAAGAAACAATTAGAAATTTTACCATGCTTAAAAATGTAATTAAAAAGTAAACATTAAAAAAATTACAATTAAACAATACAAAAATACAATAGAAAAACAAAAGCTTAACATTCATAAATATTAACACACCATAATACACTGACAAAATAGACATATGATTCATTTAGAAATTGCAAGCATATTTCACAATAATTACTTTATTTTAAAACACACCAATAATTTTTGTTTTAATTACAACTTACAAAATATTTTTTACAGTGTATATATCTATAATATTATAAAATAACACTGCACCACTGCGAATGAATGAATGAATGAATGATTTAAATCTAAATGAAAGCATCTGAACAGATTATGGTAATGGGAGGAAACAAGGTTAATTGCCTCAAATTTAATGTCACAATCAGTGTTGTGGGTAACGCGTTACAAAGTAACGCGTTAGAGTACTCTAATTACTTTTTTCCTGAAATGTGTAACTTAACGCGTTAGTTTCATGCGGAAGTAATCAGTAACTTCGTTATTTTTTTAAAAAAGTAATCCGTTATTTTAAGGAAAGGAAAATCCCGACTGCAGCCTGCTTTTTGTCAGACAGTAGGCGTAGGTCTACTGTGCCACCTGCGGATGTATCAGCGGAGCCGAAGCTCTGTGATCGTAAAGTCAATGGCTGTGATGCGTCTGTGCCCTGCGCCTGACCCTGTGTGTGTGTGGGATTTTTTTTTTTTTTTTTTGAACTCCCGTCTAGGTGGCAGAGAGGACAGCGTTTGGTTTATGGAAGTACGCACATTATTTTCAATTTGTCAACGAAAAAGAAAAGAACATAACGGTAAAATGCACACTCTGTGAGTGACACTTTAATAATAATTAGTTCGGCTATTAAGCGATTTGTCATTTGCCTGTGTGGCAGTGAAGGATTTAATTCGGTCGGTTTGTTATCATTTTTGTTTGACAGGCAGCTGTTAATTTCTGTTAGATCGTTGGCTGGCTGGTTGTTCATTTCTAAATGGATTTAAATCTGCAAGCCTGTTTAAGGTTGTGTTTACAAGTAAGCATACTTGTACTTTGATAACTGCATTATTTAAAGTCAAAGAAAAATCAGGAGTTATCTTGTGGTGCTCATTATATACAGTAGCCTAGGCTACCCGGGCTGGGTTGGTGCGAATTTTGATTAATAATATGTTCTGTGATAATAAATAAATAAAACGCCAATAGCCTATTGCTGACTGTCTTTCCTGTTATCGTTATCCTGCAGTGTTAATTTAGTCGGATGACTGACGTTATTCATTGTCGGAAGTCACGACTTTTAGGTGCATTTAAAGGGGCCGGGGGCTGTGTCTGTCATGTGTGAGCCGCTGCAGACTGCTTTTAATTTTTGGTAACGCATGAGTACTCTAACGCGTTACTTTTATGAATAGGTAACGCTGTATCATAACTGATTACTTTTAATTGATGGTAACGTTGTAACCTAACTAACTACTTTCCAAAGTAACTATACCCAACACTGGTCACAATGCAAAAAAACAAAAACAAAACGTAACTTTCTTTATATTTTATTTATTATTTCAACTGAAGTTTGCAATAAATGACAGTAGTGTACTGTACATCATCAATCATAGTTTTACAGACACCGAAATGGTCCACGACAGCAGCGCTTTGGTCGCACTTCTCCCCAAAATCTCTTTTCCCACCATTCATGCCGGCTGGCTGGTAAAGGACAGCCTCAGCATGTGGCGTCCCATCCTCCCTGATGCTATCTGCACATTTGGCACTGCTTCCCAGCGATTGCTAACAGGACTCTAATCAGTCCTGACACGCACAAACTGTTCAGGGCATCAAAATCACATTTTCAAATAACCATATGCAATGGTGTAACTCTGTCAGGTACTGATGAAGGGCCGTCGCTGGGGTCAGTAGGGCTGTACCAGTGGACCCTGTTTGAAATAGTTTAATTTATATGTTCATTCTATTTATTTATTTGGGCTATTTACACAATGTTTAAGTTTTTTCAAGTTTGTAGGTGTCCAGGCACAGAACCCAAATAATTAAATGTAAAATAGCACTACATAGTCTTCACTGTAAAAATAAAATATACAGTTCAGTGAGCGGCAGAGAGGAGCAGCACTTTCAGTTAAAACAGATATTGTGTTGTTTCTCTAATTTTACATGCAAATATAGCCGAAATCACAGTAAAAAAAGAGTAAAAATATTTTTACATTTTTAAGGAACAGTTTTTCATTATAATATAAAGGAATAAATGACTTTTTGTTTATTATAATTTCCTTTATAACTGTTTTTACTGTATTTTTTATTTATCTGCATTAGATAATCACATTCCAAAAATAAAGTACTTATAATTAGATTAGAAGATGTATAAAAATGCTCATGATCAGATTACAAACATGATTACATAACATTCACAGTAAATTATAAAAAATGTACTAAATTCTAAAACGAATATTTTTTTTCTAATTTAATTATTTTTACATTTCTCCTCATATTGGTATGCAGGTAAACAAAAAAAAAAATTACATTTTAGTATGTTTTAGTTTTTTTTTATGTATTTGTATTTTTTTATCTAAATGAAGTATCATCTTTTCATCAATACAAGAAACCTGACGTAATGTAATGTTAATTTACCTCATGTTGTTTAAAACAAAGTTATTTTTTTCTACTTCTACTATTTTTATATCAGTTTGGTGCAAAATAAACCAATTCAAAACTATGTGATAAATGATTTAGAACAAAAGTGTAAAGGAAATCAAAAGGAGTCTAACATAGATTATTCAAAATGTGTAATCTAGAATACGGTTAAAACTTAATTTTAAAGTCTAATTCTCACTTATATTTATGACTTTTTGCCTAAATAAATGCCTACTTTGATGCTTATTAATGCTTAAAGTAGTTGTCAAGTTTGGGTATGGGTAGGATTATTAAAATATGTTCATGCAGAATAAGGCAATAACATGCTTTGTAAGTACTAATATATGCTAGCAATATGCATGCTAATTAAAGGGGTCATATGATGTGATTTCAAGTTTTTCTTTCTCTTTGGAGTGTTTCAAGCTCTTGGTGCATGAAGAAGATCTGTAAAGTTGCAAAGACTAAAGTCTCAAATCCAAAGAGATATTCTTAATCAAAGTTAAGACTCTGCCACGCCCCCCTGAAACACCTCATTCAAACACGCCCCCACATGTCTACATCACTATGTGGAAATATTTGCCGCACAAAGGTGTGGTTTCAGTAACACAGTTAGTGTTGAAGCAGTCATGTCAGGGAAATGCTGTGTGTATCTAGGAGAAAGCAAATGCTCTTTATTTGTCCTTCCGAGAAAGTAGATGCATTTAGGAATCTTTGAGATTACTTACAACAGAACAGCAACGCATTTTATGGACGACTGTTTCGTGAACATAGGAGAGAAGGTCATTCTGACTTTTCTACGACAATCTGGTGCTTCTGAGTCAGCTACTGGAAGTAAGTTTTATTTCTGACAAGTGCTTGTGGTGTCGGCCAATCACAATGCACTGGGTCAGTTGACCAATCAGAGCAGACTGCGCTTGTCAGAAGGAGGGACTTTGTAGAAAACAATGCGTTTTAGAGGGATGGGGCATAGAGGACCTACAATAATGTACAGTATTTGAAAAATTATGTGTTTTTTGAACATTAAAGCATGTCAACATATTTTGTTACACCAAATACACAAAATAATGATCTTTAAAAATGCATCATACGACCCCTTTACTTCTGAGAATTGGACTTTAATATAAAGTGTTGCACACATAAATACACATTTTTAATTTAGAAGGGGTTGTGCTATATCTTCTATGATTATTTTTATTTCCACTGACTGAACGACTTAAACTAGCTGGCATCTCACTTTGCCCCCAGTGAGTTTACAGCGCACAGTCATAAATCAGCTGGAGAGAATCAATAGAAATAAATAAGAAAGTAGCCCACAGGGATGAACATTAACCCCCACCGACCAGTTTTATGGGTTGCTGCGTTTTCCAGCTTTATAGCTTCGATACATCGTAAATAAAGGCTGGTTACCAAAAATGTGTATTTACAAAAATACCTCAATAGTGTCTGTCAAATGAAAGAGGGGGCTATATATTTTTTCATATTACATCATTTTTTAGTATTTACATTTAATAATTGATTATAATAAAAATACATATAAATTACAAAGAAATCATTTGCACAATTGAATCCATAGCCTTTCTTTCTTTTATTGGTCTTCCAAATAAATTGTGTGGGGTATTCCAGAAACCCTTTAGGAATTAAAATAATAAAAATGTTTTGTCAATGTTAGTAAACTTCTAAAAGGAGAATGTTTCTGTTCTGAGCGCATGGAACATATTGTTGATGTTTTAGGTGGAACTGCTGGTCTCCAGACCACACTTCACAGAGATGCTGTAATCTTCTGTAGTATCTAAATAGCTTGCACCTCAAGCTGCGCTCAACCATAGAAATGCACCGACGGCAAAGTAAAAACACCTTCCCTTTAAAAGTGTGGAGCTCGACGGAACATGAACCTCAGTGAATCTGCGAGAGGAGACTATGCAGGGAGGCAGAAAAATCCACTGTCAATCCCGGGTTTGGTTAATTAAAGGAACACTCCACCAGAAATGTTCACCTTTTGTCAGCATTTACTCAACCTTTGTGTTGTTCCAAAGCTGAACAAAATAAGGTATTTTGAATAATAGCTAAATGTTTCTGATCCCCATTGACTTCCATATTATATTTTTCCCATACTATGGTCAATGACTTCCAGTAACTGTTTGGTTACCAACATTATTCAAAATATCTTCTTTTGCTCTCAACAGAAGAAACTCATACAGGTTTGGAATAACTTGAGCATGAGTAAACCATGAACATGTTCAATTATGGGCGAACTATTCCTTTAACACACTATTCCTTTAAAAAATAATGGTTCTCTTAGAAGCAGTTCAGCTCAGTAAAAGTTACTGTAAGCATAAAAGCTATGATGTTGATTCTTATTACTATTTTCAATTTGTAATAACTTTATATTTTAAATAACCAACTATAAAAATTACCAACAACTCAAATATCAACTATATTTACAGTTCACCGACGTTTATGCCCCCAAAAACCACGAACAACACTAAGCCAGACTATGTTTTGTACATTTTTGGACGCGGAGACCAATATTATTAAAATGATTAACCGTTAATCTAAATATTTAATTGTTATAATTAATATATCATATATTTCAATATTAATTGAACTGAATTGAATTGAATTTTACCATGCTGGGTCACGACAAGTCCAATGTGCAAACAAAAGGTATAAAAATATAAGAAATTTATGCAGAGGTGTTATTTTGTACTTGTAAATTGAAATGAAGTAAAAACACTGTGGATATCTCCCGCACATCCATCTAAAAGTTTCTCTTTTATATCACGTTCCTTTAGTACAGTTTTGAGTTATGAGATTCAGTGGCCTTCTAAGACGATAAAATGCTGTTTCAGCATGGGATGCACTAAAGTCATCATAACATCCCTTGATGGGCTACCATACACACTAAACACACTGCAAATCACAGAGGAGATATCATCTCTATGCCTCTGAACTCGCGGTTTGCAGAGGACAATAACAATACGCTTGAAAACTGATTGCATTACGACTGTGGCCTGCAAACTTTTGGTGATACAGGTGAGAAGTTATATACTACAAAGTCTACACATAGGCCTTGAAACAAGGTAGTAAAACTGCATATAGGGTACAAAAGGGGTGTCAGGTGATACCCCGGTAACATCTGTTAGACCTTCAGAGCCAGATGCTGCAACCAGCATTCATCCTTGGCCTTGGTGTAATAATGTCTGCCACAGTCTTATCGCGGAGACTTGTGTGACATTGAACGATATTTCGAGGTTAAATAACAATGCAGCTTTGTGTATTATGAACTAGATGATGGTGAAAAAAAATGGGTCAGCATATTGTGGGCCCAAAAAAGATTCACTTGGACCAAACCCAAGATACAAAGCAAGTTATTTTGAAGAATATTTTTGATCAGAACAGATGTCTGGTGTTGTAAGTCAGAGTGTTTGCATGACCCCTTTTTCTGCAGAGCCATTAAAGGCTATACATCAAAGCTATGAGAAATGAAAGCATATGGTGCAGTGCACAAACACGGCACATTTGGTGTCCCATTACTTGTTTTTAAAGCATTAGTGGCACTAATCCCATGTATTTTTGTTGTGTTATTATGAACCATTAGATGGGTTGGATTAACTATCATGTAATGTAAAACTGATACAGAATGAAAAGTAGCTTGTTTTAAACACCAACTGGTGATTTTTTTTGTAAATTGACCTTCTCGACTGTATCCATCAAACAATGTCATTGTAATTTTTACACACTTGTGTTTGACTGATATTCAATTCGCTGCAGTAAAATGTATATTTTAATACTTTAAATCAACTAATTTTTTCTTAAAAAAATTTAGAATTTGAAATATATTTAAAACTGTCCCGCAGTTTGTGTGTAATTGTTTGCTGTGGAAAAACATCCAAGAAGTAGCACAATTTAAATGGTTTCTCACACACAGACAAATAATTTAATTCAGTTATTTTCATTTTGATACAACTCGTGCTAATCCTGTTACTAAACATTTTTCCACGACAAAAAAATCAACCAAACTTGTTTTTCTTTAATTTATCGGTATTCTATTATCATTGGTATCTAAATCAGCATTTTGAGCCTTTTCAAGTCTTTCTAGTAACAGCTTAAGGATATATTTTTGACCCTGTTACACATTTATGTGTGGGTTCTATATTTATTTAATTAATTAAATGATTGATTGGTTAATTATATTTTCTAGAAAAAAAATTAAGTGAAATAAAATCAGTATATATATATATATATATATATATATATATATATATATGCCCCAAATTATGGTAACAGGTTTGAAAAAAAGGACAAAACTCATTTAATTATTATATTCTCATTTAATCCGTAACCAGTTTATAAAAAGTGGCATATTAGTGCATCTGTAGATCATAAGTTATATGAATATGACAAAAAGCAGATTGTGTAATTATAACATGATGAAATCATAAACAGTGACTGTTAGTAAATCTGGATGGTACTATAGTCTTCGAAGAGAACAAGCAGAGAGGACGCTGTTGTAAATGTTGAATATCACAATGAGAAAATGATCAGCTTTTTCACAAAACTACAAGACAGACCTCATTAGACAGAACTAAATGTTAGCTGACCTGTTTCAAGCATAAAGGCATCCTCAGGGTGTGTCAGAGTGCATGTAAGCATGCGTGTGTGGAAACATGAGCACATTAATATGCATGCATGTGTGCACAATCACTTCCGTACACGCGCACACACACACACACACACACACACCTTGTGTGGTGAATAGAAGGACACATATAAACAATAACAACATGACCAGATGATGTTCAGTACACGGTCAGAAATTACTGAAGAAAATCTGTGTCACGACTGTAGAACGACATCAGTTAGCCTACTTCACTGCAGCTACATGATATGACACATTTACAGGCTGAATATGGATATACTACTTTTATAATATATTCTCTACTGATGACGATTCAAAAATCAAGTGATAATGAAGTAGCAACCTTAATATATCCGACTAAATAAATTAATTACCTGTTATTTTTTTTCATGCATCAGTTCATTCATTCATTGTCTTAACCCAGCTTTATCTTAGAAAATATGTAAAAACAGTGAAGGAAAAGACTTGCAGAATCGTCATGCAGATTCTAAAAAAGTGAAATAACCATCCTTAGATCCTGGCGCTGTTGACTTTCCTTGCTTTAAGCATTTCTATTTCTATTTCTCACAAAGCAAGATCAGCATAATGCACATGTAAATAATATCCACATGGCGGTTTTGGTTTGATTTAGTATAAGGAGTTTTGCGGTATACTTGCAATCTATCGTGTGGTGTGTAATTGAGTCAAATGTATCATGTGAATCTCTGCTGCTTACTCCCGTGTCTCAGACTCGCTCTGAAGGCACAGTACACAAGTGCAGCTCTGATGAACAAAGACGGCAGCTGAAGTAATCCACTCTGAATTCACTACCAACCTCCCAAACCTCCCTCTCCTCCTCTCTCTGGACACCGACACCACTGCCATCAGAATACAGGAGCTTCCTGTGAGGGCCACACACCGAGCTCTTCTTCAGAATGCAATATACAAACTGACAGCGGTGCTAGTTTTGGTTGTACTTCAGAGCTGATTCTTGATTAATATTCTTTCACCATATTTAATTTGACACGAACAGATACAAGGCAGTGAGGAACAGAAGTACAGACCATTCAATCAACGTTATCTCATTGGTATTCAAAGGTTCTTGTATGTATAGTGTGTTTCAAGCACACATACATTTTGAATAATTTGCACAGACGTGTCAACATCGTGAACATTAAAGGATTTGGAATAATTTGTACAGCGGGCTTATGTTTTAAATGCTGTGATGCAATACTATTGTACATTTATCAACATTAACCTTTGCAAACATTTCTGTAAAGTTAGACATAAAAGGGTTTACGTTTTAAGCACTGTTGACACAATGCTTTTGAACATTAATGTATTTTTAAACATTGAAATTTGTGCATATGTAAATGGTTTTATGCTTTACATGTTGTTAAAAGGTTTGGTAACAATATCATGAACAAGATAATACACAATAAAGATCAAAAGATTTGTAAATTATTTTTGTAAAGTTGTGCATAAAAGGGTTTTGTTTGAAGCTCTGTTGACACAATGCTATTGCATGCTTATCAACAACATTCACATCAAAGGATTTGTAAACATTTGTATGTTTGAAAAGCTGTACATAAAAGGGTTTACATCTTAGACATTGATATGATACTAATGTATGATTATCAATAAGATCAAATAATTTGTGAACATTTTGTAAAGTTGAACATACATGGAAGTGTTTACAGTTTAGGCACTGCTGATAATGCTATCATGCAGTTATCAACATCATGAACATTAAAGGATTTATAAACATTTGAACGTAGCTAAAGTTATATTTTCTATGCAGTATCATGTGTATCAAAAGTTTCATAAACATCTACATGTCTCTGTTGTAAGTACAAGTTTACAATTTAGACACAGACAACAGGCTACTATTATAGTTTCAGTGCCAATTAGAATAAACAAAAATGTATGTATGCATTTTACATACAAATACCTACGAATATGAATGACATTTGAACGTCCACAATGAACTTAACATTTCAGAGACTTAGTGATCAACACCAGCCACCTGAAAATGCAATATACAGAATGGATATATACTTAACATACTTATTTTTGTTTGCGTCAAATTAAATTGGGTCAGGTGGCCTGATTCTGAGCTACAGAGAATCTAATGCAAAAGTTGCATCATGAAGACTTCACCTAAGAAGGCCAAGTCAGCATCTGTGATCCTTGAACAGTTTTGGGCTGGAAAGATGTGGAAAGGGCAAATAGGATCTCGCATTCTCCACATGAGTCTGAGGACACGCTGAGCGCCTGACTGCAGAACAGTGTGTGGCTATAAATGACGATCTCACACTCCTCCTGCTGCAGAGCAAACACAAGGATCTCGGCTGCTGAAGATGATGAATCAATTAAGAACATTCATATGCTGGACAGACCTTGTCAAGAAAGATGTCTTAATGTCTCTCTGTAGGTGAATTCTTTTTTATATTTATTGTTAAATATGTGAATCTTGGGGGCAGGGCTATCAGTTTATCTGCCCAATGGCAGATACAGTAGGAGTCTGTTCGGTAAACCAATTTGAAAGTATTTTTCCTGTCCTGTTTAATAATGTTAGTGGCTTGAATATTGCCCAGCAATCAATGTACCTTTACTTCCATGATAAATATTGCAGTTACAGTATTCTCACTACCATTAAAATATTTGTGGTCTTTGTGGTTTATTATATTCATCAAAGAATCCTGAATTCCACAAAAATATTAAGTGGCACAACTGTAATTCATATTTTTAGTCATGTTTCTCGTGCAGCATATCAGAATGATTTCTGAAGGATCATGTGACACTGAAGACTGGAGTAATTCAGCTTTGCATCAGAGAAATAAATTCCACTCTAAAATAATTACAATAGAAAACAATTCAGGTTTTTACTGTCTTTCTGATCAAATAAATGCCTTGGGAAGCATAAGAGAACTCTTAAGAGAAAATCTTAATGACCACAAACTTCTGAACAGCAGTGTATCTATTTTTGATTAGTATATTTAATATTATGATACATATTAAATTGCCATATTATGATGATGCCGTTATGATATGATATATACAGCAGTAACCACAATATATAGTCATACCAATTTATTAATACTGAATTTGTGACCTATTTTTAGTAGAACCAGACTTATTGACAAATCATTGTATAACTCATGTTCGAATAACACAATCTAAAAATGAGAGAAACCAATAACATCTCCGACAAATGTAACACAAACAAATCTTCACTCCAAAAAGTATTCAAATGAAATAAAGTGGACAGTAATGTCTAAACAATACATTGCTTAACGAATAGTTAGTGTAGAATAAACACATACACAAACACAATCTAACACACTCTCCTGTGCATGATACACACGGCAGTGTACTCACGCTCCAGTATAAAGTATAACAGTATAAAGCAGGCGGGATGTAGTTTGCACACTCACTGTGGCTGGCTCATGGTGTGGTGCGGAGCAAACGCTGAACGGACGTCCTCTTTCGACTCTCAAATGTGAGCTCTAGTTTGTGCTAGACGGAGGCGACTTCACTCATACCAGACCTGAGAAGAAAACCAGATAAAAATACTCTTTTTAAACAAATTTATAAAATGTATTATATAAAGTACTACACTGAACAAAATTATAAATGCAACACTTTTGTTTTTGTTTTTGCCCCCATTTTTCATGAGCTGAACTCAAAGATATTTTTTCTATGTACACAAAAGGCCTATTTCTCTCAAATATTGTTCACAAATCTGTCTAAATCTGTGTTAGTGAGCACTTCTCCTTTGCTGAGATAATCCATCCACCTCACAGGTGTGGCATATCAAGATGCTGATTAGACAGCACGTTTATTGCACAGGTGTGTCTTAGGCTGGCCACAATAAAAAGCCACTCTAAAATATGTAGTTTTACTGTATTGGGGAGTCTGAAAACTAGTCAGTGTCTGGTTTGACCACAGTTTGCCTCACACAGAGTAACACTTTGGCCAGCCTAAGACACACCTGTGCAATAATCGTGCTGTCTAATCAGCATCTGGATATGCCACACCTGTGAGGTGGATGGATTATCTCGGCAGAGAAGTGCTCACTAACTCAGATTTAGACAGAGTTGGGAACAATATGAGAGAAATAGGCCTTCTGTGTACAAGAAAGTCTTAGATCTTTGAGTCCAGCTCATGAAAAATTGGGGGCAAAAACAAAAGTGTTGTTTATAATTTTGTTCAGTGTATAAATATTTATTATGTAACAATTGAAATTCCCCACCATGTGTTTAAGAAAGCATGAACATCTAGTTCAGTCAAAGTTATCCTTGTGGAGCGATGAAATTATCACTTATGCAATAAAATCAATGAAGGGAGATATTGGATCTGTTATGAAATCAAATAGTCGCTTAACTTCACAGTTTTACCAATGACCTGTGACTTAAATCAAGCGAAGAAACTGTTAAAGCTACGATTCAACAAATCTACTGTACATACTCCATTTAACAGAATATTTGATTTAAACCTGGAGAGGAAACAAACCTCCATTTAGAGGGTGTAAAGGAGCAGTTTATGCCGACATGAAATTCATCATTATAGAAAAATATTTCTGAGAATATATTTCCTCTGAGAATTTTTTTTTTTATATATTTTGAAGTATCTATTCAACAGCCCATACAGTGACAAACACTGTCAGGCTCCAAAAATAACAAAAACCTATTAAAAAGTAACCAGGAGCAATTGTGCGCTATAATCTATGTTTTTTTTAAATCATATGATAATTTACGAAAGATAATATTTAAGCTGATAATGATACCCCTTTCTGTGAGGTATGAAAGTCACAATGAAACCGAAGTAGCAACAGATATTTTCTTCTGTATTGCGAACTACATTCGCATTTAACAGTTTATCAAGACATGGTGGATGGATGGAGGTAAGATCTGAATGCAAGCTTGCAGTCGATTGTTAGACAGGTTAAAAAAAGGGGTCCCTCTAATAGGACAAGACATATTCTTGTGGTAAAGGCTGGCCCTTTGAATTCCCAGAATTCATAGATTCCTACTTATGATATGCATGTGTGAGCTGAGTGCATAGTGCTTCATTCACATTTAATAACAACCTCAACTCAAGAATAAAAAAAAAGGTTATTATTGCACAAATGGCTTGATTTTCAGCTGGGTAAGCATTACACAAAGCTCAGACTGCCTACGATTGCCCTTTTTTGTGTCAAGGTGCGATGAAGCTGTCAACCTCGGTATGGTCGGACATCAATAGATAGATTGGTCCGTAGCGCTCGTTTACCACCAGCTTCAATCACTGAAGCACTGTGATGAAAACTTCATTCACTGAGACCGCCTGACAAACGCTGGTGTCTCAAACTATAGCGGTTTTACAAGTGGTATTACCTCAGGCTGAGGGATGAGGTGAATCTAGTACACAAGACAAATCATATTAAGCCAAAGAAGGCACAGCGTACACCGGACACTGAGACAGGAAGTCTGAATAGATGGAAGTGGGACAAGGTAGAGGAGAAAGGAAGATGTGAGGGCATGCAAGAGGTCAATGAGTGTTTATTGATCTGCTTTTTTAAATAAAGATGGAAATATTTAGTCGTTTTTTGTTTGTTTTTTGTAGCCAAGACTTGAGCTATTGATCTGTTAAACATTATATAAAATGTATTAATAGAAATTAATCTAAGAATTAATGTGACTCTGGACCACAAAACACGTCTTTCGTTGCATGGTTATATTTATTGCAACAGCCAACAATGCATTATATGGGTCGAAATTATTGATTTTTCTTTTATAGCAAAAATCATTAGGATATTAAATAAAGATCATGTTCTGTGAAGATATTTTATAAATTTTCTACCATAGATAAATCAAAAGTTAATTTTTGTTTCATAAAATGCATTAATAAGGACTTAATTTGGGAAAAATGTAAAAGGCGATTTTCTGAATATTTAGATTTTTTTTGCACCCTCAGATTCAATATTTTCAAAAAGTTGTAACTCAGCCAAATATTGTCCGATCCTAACGAACCATACATCATTGGAAAGCTTCAAATTTGACCCTCACTGGCTTCGTGGTCCAGGGTCACACATGTTATATCATGATGCATATTTTAGGTAGCCTTAAAAAAATACAGTCAGCGTAATGTAATATTACCAAATATATAAACTTTATAAATTAACATTTAGCAATATGTTAGCTAAATGCAGAAATTAACATTAATGCTTCAGAATGTATTATTCATGTTTAGTTTGTGTTAACTAATGTACTTAAGCAATGTAAAAAAAACAAAATCCAAAGACTTCAAATTGTTTCTTTTTGTTAACATTGCTTACGTTCACAGTGAAGTGCTACCGACTTTATAAATTGATGTATTTTATGTGTATGTAGTTCCTCGTGCTATAGTACAGTTAGCTAAATCTTCACAACTTTTTAAAACATTAACACATTGGTATCATATTCGTAAACCTATAATAAATGAAGAATAGTAACAATCCCTTATGTTTTGTTAACTTATATGTAAAACAACATATTTTACTCCCAGCCAGGCTGTCTTCAAATCATGTCATAACAGGTGAAATCCAGGTCATGCTAATCGAGCGTTTCTAAACCTGCAGTGACGTGTCCAGGTCTTCCAGATTCAAAACATTAAGGAATTATTGGTTCATTGGACTGATTTGAATCAGGCACGTCTCACATCAGCGCTCATTCGGAACTGTTGTGATGACCACGTGCCCAAAGACCTACAGAATCAAAGTTCGCAGATATGCCACTTTCAGAAGTTTAGCAGGCCAACTTAATCAGACGGAACACGTTCAGCCAACATGAAAGCCAAAATACATGACGATGGAACCACTGCGTGCCATTTTGTGCTCATCTCCAAGCTCCACTTACAACCAGATTTTCTCATGGCCAAAAATTCCTCATCAACACAACATCAGACGCACACTGTAATATAAGCCATCACATATGAAAATGGAAGACATGTCTTGTATTTCCCAGGCCTAGAGGAGCTATTGGATGAAGTGATGTCTTCTGATTAAAGTATCACCAAGTCGGCACCATGGCAGCGCGTGATTAGTGATGCAATTACCAAAATAACAGCAAACACCAATTAAGCCGATAATGGGTGGAATGGAAGCGAGAAGAAGCAGTGATGAAATGCACGTCTCCGAGGGCTAACCTACCTCGATTTACATCGTTGAAACTTTAATCGTGTGTCCCTGGCCCTCGTGGTTATAATAATGTGTCCCTTGCCGATAACCAGAAGAGGCTTGAAGCGTGAAAAGGGCAGTTTCGCAGTGGTCAAGTATCCGTTCTGCTGCTTCTTTCGCGAATAAAGCGGACGATGAGTGAACGCGAGCCGTGACGCGAGCATCATCGCTCAGCGAGGTGACATTAGGAGTCTACACGTCCAGAGAAAGCCTTCGTATTCGCGACAGGAGGCGTGCATTGTGTCTCAATCGTGTTGTACTGAGGGCTTCCCCCTTTAAATCACGCCAGGGACTCCGTCTCCATCGCGTCGAAGCCGCGTTTCGATTAGACGCGTTTCGATTGAAGCATGAACGCCAGCATCGCTCCGTTATGTCGGAGGAGGAGGAGGAGGAGGAGGAAGGGGAGGAGGGGATTCATTACATAGAGAAAACGCGTTTCTATTGGTTTCCTTTCCAAAAGAGATGGCAAATGTTCATCGGGATAACCTCGCATCCATCAAAACACCTTCCTGCCCGCTGAGGTGCGACTATTCTCACGCGTCACGCGCGGCTCATTCCCTCACTATTAACACTGCGTGCGGCAAACACGCTCCAGTCATATAACGTCAGGATGACTGAGCATATGGAGATGGCAGAGGTGACATTGAGATGTGAGGAATCCCATTATAATACAATAGTAATATAATCAAACCATTCCGTACTATCACAGTACGGCGCGTAATGCCATCATACAATGTACATCATTTAACTCTAATACTTACCTTACACTACACTGTAAAGTTTCCATCATTAAAGTGGCAACTTGCAATTGTTCTGTAAAGAGCTACTTGAAGTTACGCATACAATGTGGTTTTGTTGTTATAAATCAGTGTATTTAGGTTGAATGAGTTCACTTTGATATTGCAATTTGTTTAGGTTATCATTGTGCGATTCATACTGCTGGTGTGATCATACTACTTTAATAATATCATATGATTGTACATGCTACTAATTTCATCGTGCTGTCATAATATTACACTGTGTATTGCGATTGTCATTTTGATATACTGTAGTGACGTATCATTCCAGTATCACAAGATAGTTTGACATTGATATGTGCACTACTAGTGTCATCAGACAAGCAGGAAACTGTTACTGCACATTATGATTTTTTTAAATGATGTAATTCTGAAAAAAAGTGATACATTTTCAGATTATGTGGTAACATTTTTATTGTTTTTGTTTTATTGCCTCGATTAAATAAGTTTATTGTGGAAAATAAGTCAAATGTAAAAGTTTTAAATTCTTTAATATATCTTAAAAATATAATTTGATCCAGTAATATGCTGATTTGCTGCTCAAGAAATATTTCTTATTATTATCAGTGCTGAAAACAGCTGTGCTGCTAAACATTTTTGTGGAAACCATGATACCTTATTTTTTCAGGATTATTTGATCAATAGAAAGTTTAAGAACAGAATTGATTGGAAATAGAGATCTTAACATAATACTGTATACGTATTTAGGATATTTTACAGTATAATCAATTGAATGTCTTGACTAAATTTATATATATATATATATATATATATATATATATATATATATATATATATATATATATATATATATTTCAAGACAAAAATCTTACTGATTCCAAAAATTTGTAAACATATATTTGCTTTAATGTATTTAAACTTAAAAAATATATTTTTAAACCACTTTTTTTTTTAAAGGAAATACAATATGACAAATAAAATCTTGTCTTTTTTTCAATGTAAACACTTTTCTGTTCTTTCCCATTATTTAAAGTTTTGTTATTTGGCCTCGGGGCACCGAAACCTCAAAGCTATCCCATTCTAACGGTTTTCAGTGACTCAACATGATGTTGCCGCTTGTCCTTCATGTGCCCTTTAAACCAGGAATGTAAACAAGCGATTAAAGTCTGCAAAGTTCCCACGATTCCTCGCATTCCCGAGACACGCACAGAACTTCCCCATTAGCATATCTGGCATACCTGAGTCTGACAGAAAACCCAGCCGGCCTACACACAAGAGTCTCACAGAGAACCACACCTGCTCCTAACGCACTTAAAATAACAGTACCACCCCTCACTGTTTCTATTAATGCATATCTGAAGAAACCTACAGCTTACAATGCAAAAAGACTTCACAACCCAATCATGTTTGAATCTGCTCAAAATAAACAAGAAAATCCCAAAAGATGGAATAAATATGGTGATTCACTTTTTCGAGCAGCTTTCTTCGTTACAGAAAGTTGCGATGTTTTTTGTTGTTGGAGGTTTGTGATGCAACGGCAGGTAATTCCCGACAAATTAGCTCATGTCATGATGTTCTACCGACGCATGATGAGAATCGTTCCATTCACAAATGTGGAAAAACAGCAATCACAACATTTCTGAGCTCAAAGGGATCCGCCCACGGCGCTTATGTGGCTCTGAACCACACGGTGACGTTTAGCTCAGAAGTTATTTGAGGAAGATGAGGTGACTCACCTGCACTGGATCTCACCTGGACGGCAAGTCTTCACTGCCATTTCCCTGAAACACAGCGTGCTACTAGGATTTCCTACATCTCAGCAAACTTTCAAAAACTCAAGCCTTTGAAAAGTGCATGAAGTCAAGCGCAAAAACAGTAAACAGGTGAGTCCTGAGACAGGCAATTTATGATTTTTTTTTTTTTTTTGTGGGGGGATTGAATTCTTAATGTTTCATTTAAATATCGACTAATACATTTCTATATTAAGAAGAGATCCAAATAGACATATAGTTTGAGTGCTGATACAGTTCATGTGGATGACATTTTGATGTCAAGTATTGGATTTCAAATTGAAAACCTATGATATGAAACTACATTTTAGTAACTTTTAGCAAATCTGAGCACAGCTAGTGATCCTGGTGGGATCTCGTCTGAAACTCTAAAGAGACATGTGACAATTTGATCTTTTTAACAAGGAGAAGAATCTGGGAAGTGGGCTTTCCATGTAATAACATTATTTTAATGTGATAACAGAATTACAGTATATTTGAATATATACTATAATAGTACAACAGTTAATTAATATATATATATATATATATATATATATATATATACACACACACACACACACACACACACACACATATATGGATAAATATATTAAAAATAAAAATATTAAAAATATTAAAAATATTAACAGATTAATTTAATGATTCTTACATATTGCATATTTATTCTGTATGAATGTTGAGTTCTTATTCTGTATGAATAAATGAAAAGCAACCAATAATCAACTGATCAAAACATATTGTAATCTTTCTGGACAAATGTAAGCTAATCTGACCACAATTACTTTATTCTCAGGTGATCATCAAGTGAATACTCTCAGTTGAAATTTCCATTAGGAGAAGATCGATTTGATATCTCCCATGATGGCAGGTAATACAAACATAAAAAAAAACATATTAAAGATAATAAAATTCTGATATATGATATAAAATGATGTATCATATGCAAACACACTTGCTGTTGTTTCCGCAATGTGGAATTCTTGAAATGCAAATGCAAATTAAATGCAAAATAACAACCAAATTGCCCTGCAAATAAAGGTGTGGTAGATAAATGATTCATTTATTTAGTTTCCTTCGGGTTTCCTCTTATTATAGAACACGGTGATCCTTGCAATGAGTCAGAAGCCAGCTTTTGCATGAATGGAGGAACATGCTTTAAAATACACTCGGTGTCTACTCCCACGTGTGTGTAAGTATCTTCACGAACAGAATATCTATTGTTTTGCCATTTACATGAGAGTATAACATACCTATGAAATGCCTTGCTTTGAAACCCCTGTCCTGTCCTGCAGCTGCAGTGCGAACTATGAGGGCAGCAGATGTGAGCAGTTCCAGCTGTTCAGTTTCTCTCGGGACAGCGAGGAGAAGGGCATGATCGCTGCCGTGGCCATCATCGCCCTCCTCATCCTAGTGGTGCTCGGTGTGGTCATCTACTACATCTGCAAGTGAGTCACGTGGGCTTTTGATGATGAAGCCTCGGATTCAATACCAGTTTTATCGATATTTTAAAGAGACATGCGATGGATTACCACAGAAAACAATTTAACTCGTCTCTCAGATAATAAAAAGAACTGTCTAATGTAACGCATTTACACATGGAAGTCGATATAATTAAGTAACAGCCTGAGGCTTGAGGATGTGAGGTAATCACAGCCCTCTTTTTAACTAGAAATAGGCCTACTTGCTTTCTTCCACCTTATTTTAACGTAAAATGCTTGATAGTGCAAGACTGTCCAGTGTCTTTCTCTTCCGTTTTTTTAGCTGCACAAAAACGGCACGTTACGCTGCTTTATATCGGAAACTATTTGTTATCATACAATTTAAGTGTATGCTATTATATTAAGCATTAGCGCTAATAGTTTTAACGTTTAGTGCACTTTCCTTAGTTTACCTAGATCGGCTAATGAAATGGAACTCTCTCACATTCGTGTTATTATATAGCCTTACTTCTGTGTAGCATATAAGCAGGATACAACATTCCTGTAAACAGTTAATGTTTATATTGAATAACTTTTGGGCTTGATCAGTTTTTCCTCTGGCAATGTATTTTGTTCCAAATGAAGGGACAGCAGGATGAAATTTTTTTTATAAATCTTTTTTTGAATGAGTTATTTGAGTGAATGATTCAGCGTCACTTACAACGGAAGTGAATATGGACATTTGTGAACACACAAGAAGTAAACAATATAAGAGCTTTTTTAATATTATAATGGTTAGCCTACATTTAGATTTTTAAATCTTCCAAAGACTGGTTCAATTTACTTCCTTTGTAAGCTAATCCTAACTTTTTTTTTAAAAGATAAAAAAATGCTATTGACACATAAGTATGTGCTTAACTTGATCCCAGAATATTTCTTTTAAAGATTATTGACTTGTCGATTAATATCAACTTATGATATGTTAACATCTTTTATGTCTTCTTTTAGAACCCCAAACAGGCCCCCCCCCCCCAAGAGTTCTTGTTAATCATAAATTCTCTTTTCTATTTTTTCCCAGAATAAAGAGAAACGGCCGAAGTCAACCAAAACCTGAGGCATACTGGAGAGTCCAATCAAACAGTCAGCAGGTGTGACTTTTAAACCACATTTGAAAGAGGCTTTTATGTTGTGGACAACTCCATTATGATTGATGACAACTTTACCTTGTATCATCCCCCCCACCCCGTGGAGGTCTTGGACTCAATGTGAAAATTTGTCAATTGCACAGTAGCTCAACTTGTCAGCTACTCTCAAAAATATATTTCTTAATGTTCATGGATTTTGTAAATAGTTCTGTCAATTAAAACGCCTTGATTTAAATATGAGAAAAGGATGGAGATTATTTACAAGCAAACTGCTGCCATATCAGATGTTCAATGGAAAGCAATACATTTCAAAATGAGCATCCTTAGCATAGATTTTAATTTTTATTTGATATAATTTTTACACTGTGTTGTTTTTGTTTTGGCTAAAACTTTGATTATACTCATGTATTTTTTATTTCTATTGGATTACTGGAATAACTTCACATAGATGAAATGTTTTACCATTAAATATAAGTAACAACAACATGCTCAATCATTAATACACACCACCGGACTGGACATCATTTGCCTAATCATTTGGAATCATTTTATATAATACACTGGGACCATATTTATAAAAAATGTTTCACATTTTTTTAAAATCAGACATTTGTTCACGTTATATACAGTTGCGTGTTACTATTTCTGCTGTATGTGTACCGTTTACAATATGCATGCTTTCTGTATGTTTAATACCTAGATGAACTACTGTATGTCTTAATGTGTATTATACAACAGAGCACACTTCATGTATAAAGTATCCCACAATGCAATGTGATTCCAGTGAGATGAATGAAGTTTTACCAGTGTTTTCTTCTCACTATTAATTCTGACAGTCAAAAGTTTTAAATATTTAGATAAACTTCAATAAAAAAAACTTTTTTTTTTTTTTAGAGTTTAGAGTTTCCATTTCTTAATTCATTAAAAAAAGAATGAATGAATGAATCTTTTACTACCAATCAAAATCGGGGTGATTTCAGTTATTGTAAGTATGCAGAGGGCAGCAGAGGAGTGATGACTATGATCAAATACTCTCAACAGCCAATCAGCATCGCGAGAGAGACAAGCAGCGCAATCACACACATGAATGACATCACATCACAAACATTCTAAATTGCACTTTGTGGCGTCAGAAACAGAATCCAGTCTGTAAGCAGGTGAAACTCGCTGGTGCACTGATGGCTCTGATTGATAGTCTTTTCTTTTCCTAACTTCACACTGGGATCTGAAGAAAAATGCCCCAACTGTGTCTTACATATCCACTCACCACACTGATGAAGCAACCATTCTGAAACAAGATGCTGATGACCTTCAAACGGCAGCGAAGACCATCAAACAACTGTGAAGACCAACACGCAGCAGTGTGGTTCCTCAAATCTAGCCCAAGAGTTAAGCTACAACCCAGATCAAACTCAACTGAACAAGCTAATCAAGGTCTTCAGGATCACTAGCAAAATCACAGGAGTTAAGTGAGTTTGATCAGGTTTTGAACTCAAATCTGCAGGGCACCAGCTCTCCAGGATCGTATTTAAGGAAGACCATCAAACAACTGTGAACACCAACAAACAACCGTGAACACCAACATGCAGCAGTGAAGTCCATCAAACAACTGTGAAGACCAACATGCAGCAGTGAAGACCATCAAACATCTGTGAACACCAACAAACAACTGGGAAGACCATCAAACAATTGTGAACACCAACAAACAGCCGTGAAGACCAACATGCAGCAGTGAAGACCATCAAACAACTGTGAAGACCAACATGCAGCGGTGAAGACCATCAAACAACTGTGAAGACCAACATACAGCAGTGAAGGCCATCAAACAACTGTGAACACCAACAAACAACTGGGAAGACCATCAAACAACTGTGAACACCCACAAACAACTGGGAAGACCATCAAACAACTGTGAACACCAACAAACAACTGTGAACACCAACAAACAACTGGGAAGACCATCAAACAACTGTGAAGACCAACATGCAGCGGTGAAGACTATCAAACAACTGTGAACACCAACAAACAACTGTGAAGGCCAACATGCAGCGGTGAAGACTATCAAACAACTGTGAACACCAACAAACAACTGGGAAGACCAACATGCAGTGGTGAAGACCATCAAACAACTGTGAACACCAACAAACAACTGGGAAGACCAACATGCAGTGGTGAAGACCATCAAACAACTGTGAACACCAACAAACATCTGGGAAGACCATCAAACAACTGTGAACACCAACAAACAGCTGTGAAGACCAATTTGCAGCAGTGAAGACCATCAAACAACTGTGAAGACCAACATGCAGCGGTGAAGACCATCAAACAACTGTGAAGACCAACATGCAGCAGTGAAGACCATCAAACAACTGTGAACACCAACAAACAGCTGTGAAGACCAACATGCAGCGGTGAAGACCATCAAACAACTGTGAAGACCAACATGCAGCTGTGAAGACCATCAAAAAACTGTGAACAGCAACAAACAACTGTGAAGGCCAACATGCAGCGGTGAAGACCATCAAACAACTGTGAAGACCAACATGCAGCAGTGAAGACCATCAAACAACTGTGAACACCAACAAACAACTGTGAAGACCAACAAACAACTGTGAAGACCAACATGCAGCAGTGAAGACCAACATGCAGCAGTGAAGACCATCAAACAACTGTGAACACCAACAAACAACTGTGAAGACCAACATGCAGCAGTGAAGACCATTAAACAACTGTGAAGACCAACATGCAGCGGTGAAGACCATCAAACAACTGTGAAGACCAACATGCAGCAGTGAAGACCATCAAACAACTGTGAAGACCATCAAACAACTGTGAAGACCAACATACAGCTGTGAAGACCAACAGAAGACCAAGACAGTGAAGATAAATAATGACTCAACGCTTGGTGGGTGTCGGATGGGGTCCAGTTCAGCTTCTGGCCAGTTGCTGACATGAGTCCGACTTAAACCCCTTGTTCTGGTTTTGATGAGTTGGATGCGGGGAAAGATGAATAAGGTTAGTAGATTTGTGTGCTTATGCTCTATTCTATGCTTTTTATAGTATAGCTTAATAGTGTTCATATGCACTTGATTAACTGTAAAAATAAAGTATGAAACTGTCACAGGTGTAATTATGGGCTTTTTAGAGAATGATCATGATCATGAACCGTATTGGGTAAAAAAAAAAAAAAAAAAAAAAAACTATTTTTAATGCCTAAAAAGTCTACATAGTACAGTACTGTATGTATGTATGTTGTGGTGCACATTGCCTGTTTAAAAGGATAAAAGAAAAGTGTGTCTGCCATGAATGATATTGTGAGGGAGGATGAGAATGTGAGTACCACATTTGTTTTAACAAAATGGTGCAAAACCCCAAAATAATAAAAAATAAAATAAACAGAAATAACAACAACAAACATGATAACAACAAAAATAATAATTAGAATAACAACTAGCCTACAAAAAATATTAATAACAAACACAACAAAAATAGAATAAAAACAATAATAGCAAAAATAGGGAGCAACAAAATATAATAAAAAAATAACAAACCAGATGATAAAAAATTAATAACAAAAATAACAATTACAAAAATAATAGTAACAAAATACAACAAAAATAGAAAAAAACAACAACAGCAAAAATAGGAAGTAATAATATATGAAATAACAAAAATAATAACAAATAACAATAACATGATAATGATGACAAAAATAATAACAAACATACAATAATTATTAAAATAGGCAGCAATAATATGAGATATCAGATCTAATAATGGGGAAATACAATTATAAAATATATTTATATTATAATATTAAATATGATGTGAAATTATAATTATAAAATAATTAAAAATATATATTTTTAATTTAATGTCATATTTAATAAAACAAATAATCCTTTGCTGATTTTTATGCACATCATCTGTTTGCCTCATGTAAATAATTTTGACTATAAATTAGACTAAATGTAAATTAGTAATACAGAGATTGAATTAATTTAAATGAAATGCTCTGATTTTCCTACTAATAAAGTTATTTAATAAAGTATTATGACTGCCATCTTGTGGTGATTACTATGGATGATATTTGTGTGCTGCATGTATCTACAGTATGTGTGTGTGTGTGTGTGTGTGTGTGTGTGTGAAATAATTTATATTACATAATTCCTTTAGGAGAACAAATACCATTTTTAATTGTTAAATGTATTATTATTATTATTATTATTAGGTACAGTATGTTTCTCACCATTTGTAATCATGTTTTGACTTTATTCAATTCACTTAAGTATTCCAGTGGTGTGCAGTACATTTTAAAAAGCACAAATATTACATTAAGACTTTAAATTAATATGAGGTTATGAAAAAATGACAGTAAATCGTGTAAAACAGATTTGGGGAACTGCTGTCACTGCTTCTCAATTACACTTTAATAAATGTGATATATCACCAGACTGAGTGAAAATGAAAAGATCAGATTAAGAGCCCTTCACAGAGGTTTCCATAATACATTTGATTTATTTGATCGTTCCTATATGTATAAATGCTATCAAAATGAGCACTTGGCACAAATGTTGAATTAAAACTGAGGACATGAACAAAGAAAGTGTCCTGACGTTTACCACAAATCTCTTAAAATGGGTACAAAAAGATCACAGCAGTGTGTTTATGAATCAAGAGGATACACGTTCTTCATCCCTGGCCTTGTCGAATTCCTGAGCGATCTTCAGCGCGGTGGTATTGAGGCCCACTGACTGCATGTTTGTGATGATGGTCACCACCACCCCCTGTGGAGGAGTGTGTCCGCTCTCGCTGGGTAACACCAGCAGGACACTGCTTGCCCCCACAGCGCTCCCTGTGTGCGAGACGTAATGTCTGCGGCTTCGGCACTGACCGTATTTCTGCTGTTTCTCCACCACTAGCCAGCCCTGGGCGTACAGTCCGTCTTTGTCCCACGACGCATCGGTTTTGTCCACCGGTGCCCATATGGCTTTGGCCGTGTGGGGTTTGAGGAAGCCAGGAAGCAGCCCGTCTGTGTTCTTCAGTTCGGCCATCTGATAGCTGTAGAGCAGAGCGTTACCGAACACCAGAAGGTCGCCCACAGTGGACAGAAATCCACCTCCAGCCCATTTGTACGAATTGTCCACATAGGGGCAGTTCACAACACGACCCTTTTTATTGAAGTGGTAGAACCTGCAGGAAACGGGGAAGATGCTAAAAAGGTAAATGATAAATAAGTGTGTTTATGATGTAAAAAAAACATTATTTGAGTAAAAATGTGCTTTTGTCATTATTTACTAGTTGTTTTATATTTCTGGCTTTCTTTTTATTTTGGTTTTAGTAATTTAATTAATCAGCTTCAACATATTTCAGTAAGGCAACATTTCTAATTTTCTCAATTTATTTAAGCTACAGTACATTATTTATCTAATATTAATATTTCAGCTTTATTCTAAAAACCAAAAACTTTTTTAACTTTTTTTTTTTTTTGTAATCAGTTTTAGTTAACAATAACAGCAGAGGTCTACATGTGTGGAGCAGACAGGAAGTGAAGCGGAAGAAAGAGAGAGGGAAAAGACTGGGAAAGGTCCTCGAGCCGGATTCGAACTCGGGACGCCCGTAACGCAAAGATTCAGTAGTTTCAATAGCATGTTTAATGTCTCCTTTACCTGGAGCGGTTGTATATGATGGGATCGTTTTCGTCCGGTACGGTGTTCAGCATGCCCAGCTCTCGAAACATCTTCATCATGTGGTCGAGGAAGCGCTGACCTGCGGCTCTCTCCACCACGGCACTCAGCAGGGTGTACGCATGTGTCGAATACAGGAACGTAGAACCTACAGCGATCACATGACGCAGAGTTCAGAACAAATTACTGCAGAGGAACATCACTGTACAACAGAGACGTTCTGCTAAGCTCCTTATTTTGAGTTCCACGAGTAATGACGGTAAGCTAAAGATCAAGATATCAAGGCAACATGCTCTAAAAATAAACCCAACCTGTGTGCCAGTGAAAGCATACCAGGTCTAAAAACCAGAGGATCGTCTTTGAATAAGTCCAGAGCCTGGGTGACGTTCTCAAAGTTGTCTTTGAGGTAATACTCCTCCTGCTCGAACTCTTTTTTCCTCTTTTGGCCTCCTTTAGCCTCTTTGTTTTTAGCGCTGCTGTCCTCCGCTTTCTCCAGCTTCTCTTTGTTTTCGTCTGAGCTCTTCTCCTCTTTCTTCTCCGGGGGCTTCAGAAGGCGCTTGGCTTTCTCTTTGTCCTCTCGAACTTTCTTGACATCTTTCTCATAGTGACGGATGCCGCTCAGGTGGGACAGGATCATGCGGGGTGTTATTGTGACCTGATTTAAGGGCAGAGGGAAGAATGCGAAGCCAAACCGAATTAATTATTTTGGGTTGGAAATAATTCAAAAATTGCCATAGACTTTCATTGAGGGTGTCAAAACTTTTGTACAATAACACAAACAGAGTATGAAAGTTGTTTATCGCTGACAAAACCTAACAGTTAGTTATTCTAGGACAACAAGCAATATGCTAATCATGATGGTAACATGCTACCAATGTGCTAATTCATGCTAGCAACATGCTAAGAACATGTCAAAACATTGTAGCAGCATTTTAAAACATTCTAGCAGCAACATGTTAAAAATGTGATAATTTTAACAATATGCTAGTAACGTGCTTAATCATGCTACCAATGTGTTAATTCAGGTTAGCGACATGGTGAAACATATTAAATCATGCTAGAAATGTGCTAAATCATGCAACAAGCAATAACACTTTAATGCTTTTAAAAAACATGCTTAATAAAGTATTTAATAAACATGTTAAATGCTAGCCATGTCTTAAATCATGCTTGCAACATGTAAAATCATGTTAGCATTTTGTTAAATAATGCTAAGAACATCCTCAAGGTCCTCAAGCCGGGATACAATCTCGGGACACACTGCCCACTAGTCTAAATAAAAGTTAGCAACTTATCAACATGCTAAACCATGCAACAACATGTTAAATGCTATCAATGTCTTAAATCATGCTATAAACACGCTAAAACATGTTATCAATGTGTTAAATCATGCTAGCAGCATTCTAAAACATGTTATCAATGTGTTAAATCATGCTAGCAGCATTCTAAAACATGTTATCAATGTGTTAAATCATGCTAGCAGCATTCTAAAACATGTTATCAATGTGTTAAATCATGCTAGCAGCATTCTAAAACATGTTAGCAATGTGTTAAATCGTGCTAGCAACATGCTAAAACATGTTAGCATGTGTTAAGTCGTGTTAGCAACATGCTAAAACATGTTAGCAATGTGCTAAATCATGCAACAACATGTTAAATGCTAACAATGTTTTAAATCACATAATCAACATGCTAAAACATGTTAGCAATGTGTTAAATTGTGTTAGCAATGTGTTAAAACATGCTAGCAAAATATTAAATTATGCTGATTATATTTTTTAATTTTTTTAACTTTCAGACCAGGCTACAAACTTCTCCTTTCATCTAGTTAATAAATTTTTATAAAAATAAGTTGAGCATAATTCACATTAATCAGATGAGTTACTGATGAAATGAAAAACACATTTTTAAATGAATGCACTCACATCCTCTCCGTCAAACTGCTTCTGTGGGAACTCTGGCACGTATCTTTGGACAGGAGCATCTAGATCTATCTTGTCCTCCTCCCAGAGTCTGGCGACGGCGGCTGCGGTCAGAGGTTTACTGATGCTGGCGATTCTCATCACGGTGTCTGGACCACAAGGCACTCTGTTCTCCAGATCTGCGTAACCAACCCCTGAGAGACGACAGACACAGCCAGAGGTGACTCTCTGAGCTACTGTACTAACACAGGCCTCGAGGTAAACGACTGGTCCCCCTGGATATGGCCTCAACATAAAGGTGTCATTTTAAACATGGATGTATTTTTTAATCCTAGAGTAGTGCAGACTACCCAAGAGAATGGTGTGTGTGGTGAGAGACTTCCTACCTTCACACCAAACATGACTGCCATCCACCGAGACGCCGATAACCATCCCAGGCGCTCCAACTTCATCCTGCTGAACAATATGCACGTTTCAAGTATGCATAATTTTTATACATTTTATACAATTCTAGCTTGGCGGCGTCTCTTCTTCAGAAGGTTTTTTTCTTCTTTTTCGCAGTCCATTCCTGTGCAGGCCTTTAGTGTCCGTCTTCACTGAGAGATCAATCATTCTCTGGTGTCTTGGCATGTTGTTCTTGGGTCTTTAGAAACTTGACACTTCTTGACATAAACATGTATATGCTTGTCCTTCTGTGTGAACATTTATAAATTCTTCTTCTCAAGTCTAAACAGTTTTTTTTGTTGTCTTTGGCATGATGACAGTACATTATTTTACCAGTTGTTTTGAAAGATACCAATCTTCAGCTTATAGTGTAATTTAAAGGCTTAGAGGATTAATTAGGTTAATTAGGCAAGTTAGGTTAGCTAGTCAAGTCAATGAACAACAGTGGTTTGTTCTGTAGACAAACAGATAATGTCTTAAGAGGGCTAATAATATTGACCTTTGCTATTGTTTTTTTATATAATTATTTTATTCCAGGCAAATTGAAATAAGGCTTTCTCCAGATGAAAAATATAATAAAATACTGATAAAATTCCCTTGCTCGCTTATTTCATATATATATATATATATATATATATATATATATATATATATATATATATATATGTATACACATTTACATTATTATTTATATTATTAAAAATATTGCAATAAAAATGTAATTATATATATATATATATACACACACACACATGAAATTCAATTTTTATTGCAATATTTTTAATAATGTAAAAAATAATGTAAATATTACAACTAAGTACTTTATTTTATATAATATTAGATACGAATATTTCATTATTATTATTAAAATGTTGAAATTAAATCAATATTAATAGACTTATTTGCCAAATATGTACATCTAAGTACAGCAGGACATGTCGACAATGTTATCTCTTAAGCTCGACAAACAATGCTAAAAATAAATCGATTTCATAAAAGCGATAAAGTATGAGTATTAGAGTAAGTGTGGCGCTGACAGCTGTACCTTGATCCTCTGGAGCAGGCCTCTGCTGGTGTCTATAGCGCCACTGTATCTGGAGACTGTGAGTGTCTTCTGTGCGTCACATTCACATCGTTCAGACGCAGAATCACGATATTTGAGCCCTAGAGCCAGAACAAACCCCGTCCCGATACCGAGCAGCCAGAAGAGCGGGTGTCGGCTGTTGTAGGGTGTGAGGACGGCTCTTCTGCTCGATGAAATCAGTCTCTTCATCAGCTCATCTCTGACCCTTCCTCTGGATGTCAACAAACACACAAAGGGCTCGCATTTCTGAACACTGTATTTACACTTTGTGTACATGTGACTCCGTGATAAACATAGTAACCGAGACATGACTGTTTTACCACTTATAATAATTATAATAATAATAATAATAATATATGGGGGAAAAGGATAAAATAGTTGATGGCAAGAGTACAGCAAAGAGTTCCCGTTTGAACTCCACAGAAGCAGCGACTACTAGCTGACAGCTGGGCTACTTTACAGAATAAAGGTCCACAACATGGTAAGAAAAAAAAAATCGTATTTGTAGTTTTATTTTACTTATTTATATAAATATTTTATAATATTAACAGTATTTATTTAAAAATTATAATATTTATCAAATTTACAAAAGCAATAATATAAACACAAATGTTTAACCGTTTGAATCACCCCCCCAAGCCAGCCAAATATAAATTTAACGTGACTGCCTGTTTGAGAATCTTTTTTTCGTCTGGATAGTGAAAGAAACTGGAGTTAACAATCAAACTAATGTATAATGTATATAACTCTATATAATTTTCTTTAAAAATAGGTTATCGTATTCCACTTTACATACAGTATGTTGACGAGCCTGAACGGAAAGTTAAGGTAAAATAAGTACTCAACGATGAATGGTAAGTAAAAGGTCTTTTAATTTGAAAACTATAGAGACTTTAAAACCAACGGCTGATTGGCTCGTATGCCAGTTGTGACTATGTCGTCAGCCAATCAGACGTGCGCATTCTGTTCTTCACAGCAAGCCCCGCCTTCACGCTCATTAACGCTGCTGTCAAAAACAATCTTCCCCTAATGTACCATTTAGGCGATAGCAGCTGTTATTTGGACAGTTTCAGGACAAACATTAACATACATGTCATAGAACACGACCAGCAGGCAGTCTAGTGATGTAGAGTTCATTGTTGTATGTTTATTAACAGGAACGATCACTTATCGCTTAGAATTATTAAGGCGCACATGCTCAATCATAACTTCTGTGACTCACCTGAACGCAAACTGCGTTTAAATAGAGGCTCAGGCTCTTCATTCTGGATGTGCATATGCAAGACCGTGTTTAGGGTAGAAGAAAATACGTGGAAAATCACAGTATGTTATTAAATTTCAGCTCATAAAATTATAAGTATATAATAAATAAAAATACACTAATGCTTAGACCAGGAGAAACTGTTATTAAAATCTAGTTATAATTACATTATAATAGGCCTAGTGCTTAGATCAGAAGGGAAAAAAAAGTGTCACTATCTAAAAAATATAAAATGATATATTTTAATATACAATACATGATATAAATGCTTAGATCAGAAGAAAAAAATATTATCATTAAAAAAAACCTCAAAATTATAATAAAAACAGAAATATTTATAAAAAATAGAAAAATTGTAATTATATTATAACAATATTTAGGTCAGACGAAAATCTTAAATTATACATAAATGCTTATATTTACTATTACTGTAATGTTTAGATCAGAAGGAAAAATATATTATAGAAATGCTAAGATGAGAATATATAAAAAATATATACCATTATTATAATAAACAAATATATATAATAGGATAATGTTTAGATATACAAACACACACACATATACATAGATATAATACAATTATATATAATATCAAATATATAAATGCTTAGTAATATATTGTAATGTTTAGTTCATCTAAATCTCTTCCTCTCAAATAAAATAAATATTATAATAATGCTTAATCACAAGGGAAAAAAAATACACCCACATACATTCAAATTTCTAATTATATTAGATTTATAATAACATTAGATCTTTTTATTCACACCGAGTGTGTTCTTTCAACATTTCTTTTGAAGCGGTCAACAACGACGCTGAATTTTTCCAACTTAAAGCTTGAAATAGCGGATAACCCTAAACATCCCCTTGACCTGATGGTGCAGCAGCACTATCGTCGACAGCACAAATGTTGCATCAGTTATAATGGCACAGCCTCCAGATCCACTTTGGCTGAAAGGCTCTGCTTCTGTAATCAAGTGGTTTCAACAATTTGAACACATTTGGTTAGTTCACGTCCTGCAGAGTCATGCGCTACACCTTCCAGCTGCTCAGACACTACAACTGAACTCCTGCAGCGAGACACTTGTGCTACAGAATAAGCAAATAAGAGACGTAACAGGAAGCAGGCAGTCTGATTAGCATGTGTTGTAAGGCAACATCCTCTCAGCAGTGAGTGGGAGGAGATGAAAAGCTCTGTAATGAATATAGTGAACAATTCAGTGCACCTCAAAAACAGACCCCAGGCTTTAGAAAATGTCAAACGGAGTGGTTTTATTTATATTTTTTAGCTTTGTACATTTTTATATGACATTTAATACACCTACAGTACATTTAAAACGACTAAAATGAACGAGGCACAACCAAATATGATTTCATCATTTTCCAAATATGGGTTTCGGCACAAGTGAACTCAACAAATAAACGTTGCCTGACATCTTGCTGCAAAACTAGGAAGGGAGATCAAAAATAAATACAAGTTGGGAGGGTAAATAAGTCCCTTTAGGGCTAAATATTGGCACAAAGAATGAGATCCAAATTGGGAAAATGTATATTTTCATTCATTAACTCTATAAGCTACACACCGCCTTCACAGTAGCACCAGTATACACAGGACAACCTAATCCCATGTACACCATAAAAACAAAAAACGCTCAATTTCAATTCAACTTGGCTTCAGACTCGACGTGTCCACTAGAACCGTTATGTGCATACATTGAATTAAGTGCAATTGTTGCTAACTTTGTGCACAACCAGAATAAAAACAAACATGTACCACAGTATTACAGAAAATAAAAGAGAAGGAAAAAAACTAAAGCTTTTGTAACAAATGGCACATGTTATTCAGTCTGATTACTGTCAGGACGAGAAAACCCAAAAACAAAGTACAAAATGCAGACATGGTCATGGTTACGTGAGCAGGATTCACATGTTATTCAGCTCCAATAGAGTCTGTTCCAACATCTGGTTCATATCCAGGTTCTCTTCTTTAGCGTGAGAGAGTTTCTCTGTTAGAACATCAAGTGAAAGACACGTTAATATCAGTGCAAAGCATGTAGGGAATAACATGCAGTGGAGGCCTTGAGCATTGAACATACATGGTTCACATCCTCAGTTCATGCTTTCATATAAATATCCATAACTGACATATACTTTAGTGATATACTTGTGTTAATATATAAATGTATGACGGACAAAGTAAAAGAGTGCTGACTCTTGCATAAAGCAAAAGGCATTAGATGACATCCTGATTAAAGTGCTAGCCATCCATTCTCCACATGCTGCCTTCAAGATCTGGGACGAGCTCGGAAATTGCAATTTATTGATTTTGGTTTGCAATAAAATAGATGCATTAGGTCCATTTCTCGTTCACTGAACAGGGTGTTTTTTCTTTTGTCTTTTCCCGACTTAATTCAGAACAGCAGGAGAAATTAGAATTCAAATAATAATGTATAATAATAAACAGTGTAATAAATTAAACCCTATTAAATATAAAGAATGAACAAAGTCAAGACTTTTTTTTTTTGTTGACAGGAAAGATGATTTATATAATGCATCTGAAAAATTATATACACATATGCTCGGTCAACCGATTAATCGCATCCCAGATAAGTTTTTGTTTAACATATATATATATATATATATGTGTATGTATGTGTGTAAAAGAAAAATGTTACATTTACATATTAAATATTTATGATATAATTTCTATGAATATAAATATATTCATGTATGCATGTCTCTCCATGTAAATATACACCATACACACACTTATTTATATATACACACACAAATATATATATAAGTAAACAATCTTATTTTGGATGTGATTAGTCAGAATCAGTTGACAGCACTAATATAAATAAAAAAATAAATATATAAAATGTAAAGAACAAAGGATTTGTTTTTCCGATGAAAAGCAAAGATATCCATTTTTTTAACAAATATATCAAACTAAATATTTAGAATTTTAAATAATGCAATAAAAATTCAATAGTGCACAAAATGCAATGTACCAACAATGTGTTATTTTGTGGTACATCTCAACTAGTAATTATCTTTCCGGCATGACTTGAAGGCAGCAAAAGTGTAACCTTGTTACAAAAACACGTTCCTTGAACTCTCATTCACAACAGCATTCATTTTAGACACCATTTGGTGAAAAGAAGCCACACTAGTTTTAGTCCTCATCCAAGGCCATTCTTAGCTCGTTAGAGAGAAGGCGGTTTTTCTCGAGTTGCTGGTAGAGATGGTCTACAGGAGCGGCAGCAGGTTAAGAGAGGAAAGAGAGAAACACAGAGTGAAGAAGAAATGAGAACAGCTGCAGGTTAGGAGCATTTCACCTGGAGGCGGCAAATCATGAGTAGACAGAAGGATAAACTCACTAGCTCAACAATACTAACTGCTGATGGACGACAGACCCAGCTGTCGCAAAACTGGGAAAATTACTTGACAGTCTTGAAAATGTCGAACAAATCATTAAATTTCAGGAAGCATGCGATTGCATATGGACAATCATTTTCGGTTACATTACACCTATATTAAAGAGCTTAAGCTATTAGAAAAAACTAGAGCTTGAAATTTTCAAACGTATTGATTTTTCCTACTGTATCAAAATGATTGATTAGCAGATTAGATTTACTTTTTTATTTTGCACCCTCAGATTTTCAAATAGTTGCATCTCAGCCAAATATGGTTATATCCTAACAAACCATACATCGGTGGAAAGCTTAGCTTTTTTTTTTTTGTCAAAGAAAGCAGAAGATAAAACCCTTATTGTAGATCTCTAACTAGCATAGGACTAAGATTCACTGTACTTCACATTAATTCGAATGCCTTCGTAGAATATGTAAACTGAAGATCAGGAGCGAGAGCTGACTTTGAGAAAACACAAAGAGTCAACAACACACGCATTTGAAGTTTAAAAGCACTTAAAATTAAATAAACATGTGTAATATTATATATATACACATACATACATATATATACATATATATATATATATATATATATATATATACACACATACATAACACACACACACAGCTTTAAAAATGTTGCATTATTATTGCAACACTGTTCTCTTACAGTAAAAAGTGGGGAATTCGTTTTAAAACACCATAGCTACGATTTACTCAGAATATGTAGTAATAATAATAGGATCTGGTGACTCTGGTGATTTTCTGAAGAACTGTTGTCTATTAGACAGAAGATCCTCACAGAAGTGGCTCAGATCAGCTCTTGTAATGCAAGTCTATCAGATCTCTCAACACGCACTACAATTCGACATAGGATTCATTTTCAGTGGAGTTGAATTCTTCTTTCAAACCTAACTATTAGTGATGCCAGCTATTTTTGACTTTTACTACTAGCACAGCTTATAAATGCCAGGTAATCATGCGGTTTAATGAACAGACCTTAGATCAGAAACTACTTCCCTGAGAAAACCTGATTAAAAAGCCACAGACATTTGAATAGTAGGAGAGAATGAATTTGCCTAACATGTAAATACAGGGAAGCCAACATGCAGCGCTTTAGGAACGTTCCCCACATGAAAAGATCACCTTTATTTGACACTTAACGAACAAGAGCTCATACAATAACCATAGAAGAAACCCATGACTTCTACCAGAGCTTCTGACTTTATTAGAGCCACAGCAATAAAAGCACACAGAAATGAAACAAAAAATGAGACGTTTACATAGTTTTACATAAAGCAGAAAGAATTAAAGGTTCTGTACAAGAAGAGATGGAGAACAAAACACAATGTACAGGGATGAGAGGAAAAGAAAGGCTGGAAAGAGCAGAGTGAAGTCGTTCAGCTGGCGGGACGCGTCTTTGATGAACAATTTATCTGCGCGGGAGGGAAAAGTAAGAGAAAAGGTGATGGAAGGGACAGAGAAAGTCATCAAACACAAGAAGAGGGAAGAAACCACCACAAACAGGAGCCACGATGCTGCTCATTCATTATAAAGAGTCTCCATTCATCTCAGAGATCAACACTAATGTTGAATGGCCATAGAGGGAAGCCAAACAACCACATGGCTGACTTACCAAGCAGCTCACGCTCCTAAACAACTACTACAGATCAGACAACATCATACGTGTTCAGATAGCATCTCTACACGGCAGGCTTTGGGCCTGTCTTCTGAACAGAAGAAGACCTTGTTAGTAGATGAGTACCAGAGAAGAAACACCACACACAGGAAGTCAGCGAGCATGAAACGCTTGCCACTGTAAAACCATGGTGCATTTCTGACATGCTTTGGGGTTAAGACTTCATACAGAGCTATCAGAAGGGCTGGGTGATATACTCCATCTTTCTATATTATTGTGTTTTAAAATGAACCAATATTTAAAATATTGTGAACATTTCTAAACATAGTTAGCTGACTAAATCCCTGTTTGTTCACTTACACTTTACATTTTAAGTTTGGGGTTGGTAAGATTTTAGTGTTTTCCCATGTTCACTGAGGCTGAATTTATTTGATCAAAAATAGAGAAAAAAAAAAAACGTAAAAAATTATTACGTAGGCCTGTCGCGATAGTCGATAAATCAATTAATAAAAAAAAATTAGCTTGATCATTTTTCGGCCGCGATAAATTATTTTAAAAACTTTTATTTTAATTTACATTTATTTAAACTTTACATTTCAGTAATGGATTTCCACCACCGAAAAACTCTGCTACAAGATTTATTTACGAAGAAAACTAAACTCTGCAGTGTTTGGGTGCACCCCATTTTTCAAAAACAACAGGGAATTTCACCCCGAAGGAAGCTGAGTGAGTTGGTTCTTTTCACATGGTCTGGTGCGCTTGCGTCATTCTGAAAAGCTGAATTGTTTTTAACTCGATGCGGTGGGGATGGGCCTGGAAAAAATTTGCACGTTTGCGAGCGTGTTGCTTCCATTATGAGCGCGCATACCGCATTTGAAAAAACGAACTTGAGCAAAAAAGGTGATATGGTGATATGTGAACGGCCCTTCATCGGTCAAAATGTTTACTTTCGGTTGGTTAAATAGTCAATATGAGCATCCCTAACTTATAAACATAATACAACATACAAAATTAATACATTTTAAGCCACACAAAGTGGTATTTCTTGCTCCCAATCTGCCATAAAATAAGTTTATTGATCTTTGAAAAGGTGTACCTGCGTTATTATGCCATTATCATTATATTAGTTGAAGCTGGTCTTAGAACGACAATATCGTTTAATCGCGATAATTTTTTTGGACAATTTATCATCCAGCAAAATTTGTTATCGTGACAGCCCTATTATGACAGTCTAAAATAACTTTCCCTATTTGCATACATTTAAAAAAATAAATGTATTTCTGTGATGTAAAGCTGAATTTCCAGCATCATTAGCCTACTCCAGTCTTCTGCGTCACATGATCCTTCAGAAATCATTCTGAATTCATTCATGAATTGGGGAGTAAGAAACATTTTTGTTGAAGAGTTTTTGCTTAATTTCTCTTATTTTAAAAAAAACCTTTGTCCTTTACACAGAACAGTAAAATGTAGTAATTTTTAAAGTTCTTTACTGTTAATTCTACACAATGTAATGCATCCTTGTCAAGAAAATTATTAGTAATGTTTAATATTGACATTTTAAAACTCTTGAATGGATGTTTTTGCATATACGCATGTAATGTGCATACATTTAATATATACACACACACACACACACACGCTTATATATGAAGAAGCTGTTTGACATGCATGTTAATATAAACAAAAATTATTTAGAAAAAATGTCTTTTCACATTTTCAGTATTTTAAAAACTCTCTCAAACATTACAATAATTTAATGTTTATATATTTAAATTTGACAAAGATTTTAATTTTACATTTATAGAAATTTTAAATGGACAAACTTTTAAAGCTATATGACCCAGCCCTAGTTCTGACCAGCAAAAACTGAACCAAACATTTGAGAGTTAATTGTATTTCTAATTAAGAAATACAATTGTTATGACTCTACACTGACTCTACAAGCCATGGCCTTAACATCAAAACCCATGGACAAATTTGCAATAAGCAAATACTTCAAATACCTCAAATAACAGTACAAGAACCATAAGCCTCGTAGAGTTACAGAGATAGTTTTTAACCAGAAGAATGAGTCATATAGTGGGTGAGAGGGGGGTTATGGGTAATGGGGTTAAAGCACAGGCACAGGCAGAGACAGCAAATGAATTACATTGAAGTCATGTCGTTGAGAGCGTGGTCCAGCTCCTCGCTGATGGCTTTGTACTTGAGTTTCTGGGAATATAACTCATCTATCGGGATTCGGGACGGTGTGTTTGATGGAGGGGAGACAGAGGAAGGTGGAGAGGAAGAGGTGGAGGGAAGGGGTACAAACAGGTGCAGGAGTGAAGCATCCAATCCAGCGGCAAGACAGGCCCCGGTGAACCGAGTGACAGACAGCGAGAGAGTGACGTGAAGACAGAGAGAGAGAGTGGAGGGAAAACAGAAAATAAAATTAAGGAGGAATGGAAAGGAACTGAAACACAAGGCAAAGACCATGAGAAATTCATCAGAGTCACTGTGAAACACCAAACAGGGATTCTCACAGGTCACTTAACGAGATGTTAAATGAATTATGTCATTATTTATTCACTCGTGTTGTTTAAAACCTGTAGGACTTGAATTTTTCATTGGAAAAGAATCTCAGCTAAACGCCCAGAATGCTTCCCCCCCCCCCCCCCCCCCGTTGAGGCTTTTAAATCTCATTTAACTCATTATGGCTTTTCTAGACGTCATTCCAGGTGTCACTGGTTTCTAGTCATTAGTCAAACTTTCATGTTTTGAATATTTTGTATAATTTTTTCTTACATAGTGCAAAAGTCATTAGCTATGTTTACATCCACCTAATTTTATCCACATTTCTGATGGAAACGCCAAGATGTGCATGTATATATAAAAAAAAAAAAAAACCTTACATGCTCAACTAAGTAATCTGGTAAGAAAACAGAAGGAAAGGTTAAAATGACAAAACTATAATTTCGGATGCTGTGCAAAGTTTCGTCAAAGTGCTTTATTATAATTAACTGCGCTGTGAAGCTCGTAATTTATTGCAATAAATTATTATTAACAGTGCCTTCTAATGCAGCAAATAAAATTCATGACATTTAGAGCAAGTTAATCAGGAAGGGTTGATTTTGTACCCTTTAACTAACTTTATGGAACAGGGCTTTATTCGCAAATGTTTTATGCAATATTCCAATTTTGCGCAGAAGTTTAATTCGTAACTTTGGATGCAAACATAGCTACGGACTACTTTTGCAGAACTTTCTGTAAGGTTGCATTATAACATACCAATAATATGAAATAAATACACTTTTAATGTTTAAATATTTTTAAATAATTCTGATCAAAAATACAGAAAAATTGTGACACTATTACAATTTAAAATAACCATTTTCTTTTTTAATACATTTTAAAATGTAATTTATTCTTGTAATGCAAAGCTGAATTTCTGTAGTCTTAAGTGTTAGATGATCCTATAGAAATCACCCTATAGTGATTTGATGCGCAAAAAAACAACTTATATAATCAACTTATAAAACAAGTTATGCTTCTTATTTTTCTGGAACCTATAATGCATTTTTTCCAGGATTCTTTAATGAATAGAAACAGGATTTATGTAAACAAGAAATCTTTTGCAACTAATATCTGTACTGTAACTTTTGATCAATTTAACGCATCCTCTGAAAAAAAAATGGTTGTGTAATAATTCCTTAATGGTGCTTTTATTGTAATTTTGGGGTTCGTTTTCATTTCCTATTAATGGAAAGGAGCACTCAGGGAATTCCTGTGTGAAAAATCTTGGTTCATGTTCCACAGAAATAAATTAAATAAAACAGGTTTGACATGAATGCAAATAAAAAACGGTTTCATTTTCAGATAAACCATCCCTGTTAAGGATCTTACTGAAGCCTCTCTGACCGGGATGTACAATTATCACAGATACATTAAAGTGCAAACATGGCGGTACAGTTATGAAAATGAGCTTGGGCTTGTGTAAATCCAAATACGAGCAGAACAGGAGAAGACTATTTAGCAGCAGCTCATAAAAGCCTAATCAAGTTTAAATGCTGCGTGTAATTGGACCTCAGTAACACGAGTGTCATCTTACAAAACAATGTGGAGTCTGTGATCTGCACAATGACTGGTCTCTCCGAAAAAGGTGAGACTTAATTGTGCAACTGAACCGATAAGGAAGCTGAAAGCAGGCCAGGAGGGCAGAAGATTTAAGGAACAGAATGACGGTAGAGAAAAAAAAAAAAGGCTGAAAGCTTTATGACCTGAAGCGAAAGCAGTAGTCGCTCTGAATGCTTCACAATCACACGTATGAATGGAAATGACTCATGAATGAAAGTCGTACCTTCAAGGTCATCAATGGACTTCTCAAGTTTGGCGACGGACCTCTCGGAGAACTCAGCACGGGTCTCGGCCTGCAGCAGAAAAAAATAAATCACTGAGACCACTGGGACAGTCATTCGTAGCCAATAAAGTATTTTAATGCCCAGAACATCTAATCAGATGAGTTTTATTGTGTGATCCATCCTCAGCAAAAGTGATCTAAAACTATTCATATATTGATACAAGACTTGATATATTTGCCTCCCCTGGACAGAAGGATGACTAAACATCATGAATGATGTTCATACCTCCTTTAGTTTGTCAGTGAGGACCTTGATCTCCTCCTCGTATTTGTCTTCTTTCTGGGAGTACTGCAGACATCAGAAGAGGAACAGACGTCAAAACACAAACCAGCACCTGAGCATTTAACACTGCGTTAGCACTCTTACGCTTCCTTACTGCACAGAAACCAGAACGGGGTTTCTCCAATTCTCATATCTAGGACTGACTACTGTAAATGATAACATCATGGACAGTTTAGTCAGTTTTCAATAATATCCAATTCGGATGCCATAGAAGAGGCTTAAGCATCATCAAGAAGTTTAAGAGTAGTTGTCACTGTAGAAATGTACACGGTATTAGAGCTGTGCAAAAAAATCGAATGCGATTTTCATGCACATCTCATCAGTAAAGACGCTCCTTTAATTAGAAGTATTACCTCCAGCACGTGTGTTCAGATCAGGGTTGCCAGGTTTTCACAACAAATCCTGCCCTGTTGCTTCTCAAACCTAGTCCAAAACTAATCGTGATTCCAGGAGGTTCCCAGATAAAAAAAAAATGCTTCAAGGGGTTAAAATATACGTTTTGTTTTTTGGCAGGGTTGTCTTGGTAAAATTTGCATTTTAGGGGCTAAATATCACGCTACTATTGCTTCAAACCACGGACATGGAAAACAACCGCAGACTTGGCAACACTGGTTCATGTGGAGCGGCAGTTACTACACAGAGCTGTAGTCTACTGACAACTAACACAAAATCGCTTTCAAAATCGACAAAGAATCGCCACCGATTTTAAAATCGATTTTGTGTAGATTGTCACTGAATTACGGCTCGGTGAAGTTAATGCCAGCCAATGTTGTCAAGTCTGTGGTTGTTTTTCATGTCCGCGGGTGAAAGCGGGTGAAATTGGGCTAGTTTTGGACTAGTTTTGAGAAGCAACTGAGCAGGATCTGTTGTGAAAACCTGGCAACCCTGATCTGAACACACGTGCTGGGAGATATACTTCTAATTACAGGAGCGTCTTTACTGATGAGAGGTGCATGAAAATCACATTCGATTTTTTTGCACAGTCCTACACGGTATAGATATTTTTTATACAAACATAAAATGTTGATAAACCATAATGCATGCATATAATATAATAAGTACATATACACACAAATGTACAAACAGACATAAATACACACACACACACATATATAAAATATACACACACAGACACACGCATAAAGGCGAAATGGAAGAGTTTGGGAAACACTTGCAGAATTTAAGAAAATGCAAATAATTTTAACAGAATAAGCGACATCATATTGCCCTGAGTATTATTTTACTTAACAGATCTTTAGATTTAGTCCACGAGATAAAAACAGTGTGGGGTTTCCTGGATGATCTATGACCGTTTTTGTTTTGAAATAATAAATACCATGTATTTTGTATGATTTCTCTTAATTTGTTAACATTATTCACTTTTCACAGATATACTGTGTAATATATATATTAAAATTTTATTAGTATTTTAATGTATAAATATAAATATTACAAGGATTTCTTAAATATATACGCACATGCGTGTATTTATATCAATATCTACACAGAACACACATTGTGTAAACAAACTTTCATTTTTGGATGCAATTAATCTCGATTAACTGATTTGACAGTACTAGCATTAACTCAATATTACAGGCTTTTAAAGTATGGTAACGTTTTAATGTCATGTAACTAACGTTGATCAAAATCAATCTGCTAAAGTCTACTGCATATACAGATGTAACTACGGATGCAGGAACAAAGTTAACTTGCTCCTTAGTGTTCACGGACTGACTTCACTTTAATGAGATTATAATGGTCATCCAGAAAGCTTACCAAGAATGACCATCAAGTAAACAAAAATGAAAAGAAAAAAAAACACTGATTCTGAAATGACCAGCACCAACACAGTACGAACCAGAAAATTTGTCAGAAAGCAAGTATGCACAATTGACATACACAGACAAAGATGGTTGTTAGACATAGAAACACTGGTTATCCCGGTTTGAGGAGGAGGAGGGGTGGACGGTGCGCCTGGGAGAGCAGCAGCAGCACACCTACCTTCTCAGCCTGGGCTTCCAGGGACTTCAGGTTGTTGGTCACAGTTTTCAACTCTTCCTCAAGCTCAGCGCATTTGCTGGTGTTTTACACACAGAACACAGGACGTGGAACAAGAGGAGGAAAGGTACATTGAGAGGAGGAGAACCAGAAGCAGGGTTGGAACAGAGGGACATCAGGGAACCGGAAGAGAGGAAAGAGGAACAAAAGAAACAAAAACCCCAAATCAATCAAAACAGGGATGGAAGACAAGGGGAGCCCGAAGTCCCCTTAACACAGCAGGAATGAGCCATGATGATGAAGAATCAAAGTCTACATAACTGCTGCATGCAAGGTGTTAGGAGTTACACCGTATGAGAAGAAATCATATTGCAGTATTCCTGCCAAGTTAGAATGACATTAAACAAACAAACAAAAAGATGGAGCAAATAAAGCTGCACGGGTAGCAAGTAAGGGAAACCGTGGTTTTGCCTCTTACAGACTACACAGGGTTAGCTGTATGTGACCTAATGACTGGCGCGCAGTACCTGTTCATCTGATGCCTTTAATGACTTATAGGTTTGGTCCAACACTCGAAGCTCATCCTCTAATCTTCGAAGGCGTCTGTTAGTGTGTGAAGAGAGAAGGCCATTCCAAACACGGGCCACATGCAAGTTAACAGTGCATGCAAAAATAAAAAAAACATAAGACAACCAAAACAGAAATGTGAAGCAGGTATTAGCCAATGGCAAAATGGAAGTACAATTCTTAGGGGATGTACCCACGGGACGCATTGCTGTGTTACGTCTAAGCTAATGTTGGTACGTGCATCAAGCGCAAACTGAAGAGTCAGAATCGGAAGTAGAAGGTCATCAAGTATCTTCTGTACTATTTGTGTGCAGACATACAACTTATTGACCTACTGTTTTTTCACGCATACTAGAAAGCACGGAGGTGGGTATATTTGTTTAGAGGCATAGATCACAACACCTAAGGATGCCATTCAGAAACCATTCATTTCAAGTTAAAAATGGTGTTACCGTATAATACATCAGTTTTAAATCAATGGACCAATCAGAAACGCTGGAGGCGGGACAAGCAGAGCACACAGAGTGCTGACGAAAGTATCATTAATATGTCAGAAGAGGCTCTTATACTGGTTACAAAGGACTGTAGGACAGAAACCAATGTTAAACAAAGCAATAATCAGTTACAGAGAAGCTCTAGTTATTAATTCATTTCGCATTCATTGGCCTCAGAAAGTAAAAGGCTAGTTAGCATCTCACGTATTCTGTGTGTATGCCTCTTGACACAGAATCTGTAAGGGTGTGTGAGTGTGTGAAGAGAGTCAGGCACAAGCATGAATGTGTGTATGTGCAGGTTTGTGCAGACATGCAGAAGCTGAAGGAAAGTCTCGTACCTCTCATTCAGCTCAGCGCGCTCCTCAGTGCGCTCCAGCTCAGCCTCAACGATCACCAGCTTACGGGCCACCTGCACACACACACACACACACACACCAGATCATGGGACAGTTACATACTTCTACTTATAGCCAATTTAAAAGGGGGGAAAAAATACTTTCTATACATAAGCAAGACAAAATGTAAACAAAAGGAAACAAGACAAACAGATGAAACAAAAGATCCAAACAAAAACAAAGCATAAAGTAAACAAAACGAACAAGACAAACAAAAACAAAGCAATAAACCATCCTAAAAAAATTAAAGAAAAAAAAAAAAAAAAAGGTTCAACAACACAACAAAGATCCAAAACTAAAGATCAAACAAAAACCAAGAAAAAGAACAAAACAAAAAAACACCAAGAAAAAAAAAGACCACAGAGCTATATTTGATCAGATTACAAAATACAGCAAATCTTTTTTTTTTTTATGCTAATGCTGAACTCCGAGAATCTGCTTGCTCACGCCTTAAGTGTGAAAGGTCATGTGACTAGACAGGAAGTAATTTGCATGTGTGGTTTGGTGGCGGAGGAAACCTGCCTCCTCATATTTGCGGTCGGCCTCCTCAGCGATGTGTTTGGCCTCCTTGAGCTGGATCTCCTGGATCTCCATCTTCTCCTCATCCTTCAGAGCCCTGTTCTCAATCACCTTCATGCCTCTGGAAGGAGAAAGCAAGAAATGGATTGAAAGAGAGAACAAAATCTCTCTATAGCATTACTAGGACTCAGTTTGGATCAATAGCTTGCTAAAAAAAAAAAAAAAGAGGATATTTTTTTTTAAAGCAGCCAACTTATCTGCAACTAAGCTCTGGGATCAAAGACAAAGTTTAAGCTTTTAAACCCATGTTTTCTCGCATTATCACAACAGTCACTGTCAGAACAGATGAATGGGAGGGAAAAGCACTTAAGCGCTAGGCCAGGTCTCGGTACAGAGTGGTTCTATGCAGGCATGCTGGGCTGGAGACAGAGGGACTCTGTGTGTGCAGACAAAGGGAGGGAAATGCAGCCTAGTGGCTCTACAAATTACTGTTTATTCAGGAACCCACTGGCTCTACGCAAACAACTCATGTCAGTGGTTAAGGCCAAAAACAGCATCACATAACTACGACCGACCACATGTGCAAAGCCATTTCCAGGACTTTTCAAAACTTTCCAAAAAAAAAAAAAAAAGAAAAAAAAAAAAAAAAAAAAAAGTGTTGGTGAAAAGTGAAAACCAAAATGAAATTAAAACTTGACACACATTTTTGGATGTTTTATACTACAAGTATTTTTAATGTATGAAAATAATGCTTTGATTTATTTTATAGCATTATTTAGTTAAAATTAATTTATTTTATTGTTAAAATAAAATAAAAATAACAAACCCCCAAAATTTTTCAGCAATAATAATAATAATAATAATATTAATAATACTTTCCTAAACAACTACGATTACGAACTACTCATGTAGGGTCGTGGTGCTGGTGATACACAGATCACATGGACTTCCCTCGGCGCACACAAACAGTCTTTATGCAGGGCTCCAGATGTGCGATGCAGGCAGCATGTTGTCATTTCAATAGCAACACATCGGCTGAGCTGCATACAGTAACCACAGTTACTGCGAGAGGAGGAGGAACATGCTCAACTGACTCGATTCCACATTCCTGAGAGTAAAATAAGAACTGAAAGGCCATTCATTTGATTTTTGATTTTTATTTGTTTGTAACTTGGCTGCACAAGATAAGATTAATTGAACTGTCGATGCCAATAGCCTTGTGGGCAGTACAGTTGCGCTTCAGCATCCCGAGTTCGTGTCCAGGCTCACAGAGCTTTCTCAAAACCACGCCCCACTCCCTCTCTTCACTTCCTATCTACAATACCATCCCATCCTAATAAAAGGCAAAAAACGCCAAAAACATATATCTTCAATAAAAAAACAAACAAAAAAAACCCTAAAGCATTATACTTAAAATTTAAACTTTTTTTAGTCACACACCTAAATCAGTAATGTTTAGTTGTGATTTGATTCGTCCAAGTGACTCGAATCAATTATGTCGTTCAAAAAATATTTATCTAATGATTTATTCAATGAATGAGTCACTGAATCATTCACTCAATCAATTCATTTGAGAGCGAGATATTACGTTCATCTATTTCAGTTCTTTAACAAACAAGAGATTCACGTTTATTCAGTTCGCTCATAAGTGCGATTACAGTGTCTAATCGATTCATTTTGGTTTGCTCACAAGCGAAATATTGGATCGCATTCATTTGCTTTCTTACGGTTCATTTAATTACTTTACAAGCGTTATACTGCATTCAATGAGTTTGTGAATGATCCAAATGGTATCTCTCTGGTGCAAACAAGATTTTCCAATTTATTCATAAAATACACCATTAATTCAATTTTGTTCTTAAGCGAGACCCTGTCTTTATTCGGTTCGCCCACAAACAATTTGCAAGTAAATTTGATTTGGATCATTCACAAACAAGACAGCTCGTTCAGTTTAGTCACTTCGTTCACAAAAGAAGATTCTGCATTATTTTCATTTTACTGTGTTTATTTAGTTTGCTCACAAACAAGATGTTCTAAGTTATAATTTCACTACATAGGAGTTCTGTTGAAAAAACATGTTTATTTGGTTTGTTCTCAAATGAGGTTCTGCGTTCATTCAGTTTGGGCACAAGATGTTGAGTGCAGCTGATTCATTCAGTAAACAGCAAATTTGTTCAGTAGGTCCAACCAATTAAATAGCCCTCAGTTCACACTTAAAATATTATGCTATAGTCAGTTTTTAAAGGCAATGAAAATGCCATCAAAACGAAAGTGAAAATGCCAAAAGCGAACATGAATGATTCACTCACAAAATTCCACTAGTAGTCCTACACAGCAGTAACCTGGCTGATATCCACACAACTGTAAAGCAGCTTGTCCCTAGACTTTCAACCGCATTTAATTTCACTACACAGTTGTTTAGACTATACTACACCATGTTTTGTAATTGTAAAGTGAAAGTCAGCGTACTGTACCAACCTCTCGCTCTCATCGGCAGCCTTCTCGGCCTCCTCCAGCTTCTGCAGGGCAGTGGCCAAACGCTCCTGTGCGCGATCCAACTCCTCCTCAACCAGCTGGATACGTCTGTTCAGGGACGCTACATCAGCCTCAGCCTGGAAGAGCACAGAGGAACTGGTATAAAAGCTCAAGACCAGATGATTTCACAGACAGGGACACCTACACCCCACAAATGCTGATGGCTCCCATTCAAAGAACTTGTCAGGCTTGTATTTGTAACCAGGTTTTGCCGACGGTGTAATTTGGTTATAAACGGCAGTACTAACTAGCTTCCATTAAGATCTACTGAGACCGAGCGATTTCTTCTTCTGTGGTCGCACACCTCACATAAATATAGCATTGTTGTGAAAACTCAAATCGGGGAGTCACATTTTATTACCTTTTTATTGCATTTAATAATGCAAAATACCAATCAATAAAATGAAACGTTAACAAACATTATAAACTATTTTAGCCGTTCACTTTACAATAAATAATTTATATTCAATTATATTCAGAAAAGGAATGGGAGCATAATTATTGAATTTTTATGAAATTTCTGCCACATTCATTTTGTTCAACTTTTGATAGTTCAGATAGTGTTGAGTCACCACTTTTCATCCAATGTGTAATCTGGCCTATAAGACCTTTAACATATGCTTAATTAATTGACATATATTCCTAAGTATTTTAAATATGTAATATTGTTACACCATCAAAATGTAAGTGCATATTTATGTTTTTATAGCATGCATAACAAATGACCTCTGCTTAAGTCCCAGTCCAGGAATAAGCAAATGCCTTCCACTAAAGGGAAGTACCTGGGGCAAAGTGCATGTTATACTGTCAGCTGAGATATGAAAAACTAGAATGCAACACAGATAACCTTGACAGCCAGCAGTGGACTCCTACATTTCCTTAAAGGGCTCAGAGTTTTAAGACTAATTATTAATGCCATGCTTCTATAGCAAACTAGAGCCATCACTGTTTATTTCAGCATGACTAAGCAGAGTCCTGTTGTACGTGATGATGCGGACTGGCCATATAAGGCAAAGAGCTAAAATGCTTCATGAGATGTCAACATACAGCAGCAACTCCTATTCATTAGGATAAAACCACTACAGCACAGCCTGCATAAACAATTCGGTACAAGATCACTACTGAACTGCTGTAGGCTATTAGCCTAAGATGATTACACTCAGAGCCTCTGGTCCAGCGTAACTTGTCATCAAACAAGGACCTATTCACAGCAGCACACCTTAACTAACTGGATTATAACCAGAGTCTCCAATTACGAGTGTCAACAAGAAAACAGGCTGAAAACACAGGGATGAGTCTTGGACAGAGATGTCATCAGCAATCTCAAAGTTTGGGGTGAAAACAACATGGTGTCTTGTTTAAACATCCCGTTTCAAAACGTCCGACTAATTTCCGCGAATCGATTCTTTCGAACGGATCAATTCAACGAACCGGCTCAAAAACGACTCGCTAATTGACATTCAGACGTAATTGTCATCACGTAGTCTAGACTCCATTTCAAATACACCTTTTCAAATATAATTTCATGCGTCTTCTTAATTCGTAATGTTTACGTAATGTAACGACATGTTTTAGTTTACATCAAATTATAATGATTCAGTTCAAACTATAGCATGGATTTGCATTTAAGTAATCAAATGTAGTCCAAAATGTATGTTTAATCTCACGTTCAAACGAAACGATTCCCGCACATCAATTCGCTTAATTAGGAGCAAGACAAGTTTAAGATATTCAATTTATAGTTGTTTAGACCGTTTCAGTCAAACCCGTAAACTTATCAATCAGACCGATTAGGTGAACCGGTTCAATATTCACTTTCAAGATCCGACTCAAAAGAACGACTCGTTCGGATACAAATCTGATATCATTATTCAGCACCCTTAAACTCCATTTACATGCGTCAGGTTATAATCACACTGGCAAATTTTTAATTCGCGTCTACTGTTTGTTGCAAATAAGAAAAATTAAGTTGTTATAAAAACGGGTGTGAAACAAATGTCGCCGTTTGACGGGCTGGTAAATCCGCTATGTTAATACCGCACATCACGGTGCACACTATCATATCCGTTCAGTACGAGACTGTTTAAATGAACTCCGTCACATCGGAACGCATGGAATGCGCGCGACGTTCCACTGCAGCGCGGCGCATTTCACGTGCACTTGATACTTTGTATAATTCGGCGTTCTTACTGCTTCTCTGGATTTCCTCTCGAGCGCCAATTCCCTCTGCAGTTTCTCCGCTCTCTCTTCAGCACCGTCCGCTTGCTCTTGCAACTGTTTTATTTTCCGTTTGACTGCTTCCAGCGATGTAGCCGCCATTCTTATTCTAAACGAGCACTAGTAGCGTCGTCTTTGAACGCGTTTCCTTCAGATGAACACAGCTCAGAGACGCTGCTGCCCCTGATCTGTGTGTGCGCGAGGACGCGGAGCGACGATTCAGATCACACCGGAAGTAACCATGTTTTCATAGGCGAGCCTCAAGCGACGTCATTACTGTGAACTAGGGCTTATCTACCAGTCTTCCCATCTGAGGCATTTTAGAGGTGAACTGCAATGCATGTTTAGTTTCATGAAAAACACATAACACATTTGATTAATTCATTTAAATAGTAGTTTATTTTTAAGTCATATGGAGGATGTGCAATACATGTTTACATCCTGTTGCACACCTGGATGCGTTTATCAGTAGCCTGATGGGTAATTGACTCTAGAGTAGCGTGCTGGTGCTGAAACTGAGCTGCTAAATATGGAATAGGTTCAGTGGGAGGGGCCTCGAATCGAGTTCTTTAGACCTGTTGCGCCCTCTATAGGAATAATAACAGCATTGATCAAAGCTGACTGCCGTTGTATTTTATTTTTCATGGACAATTGTTTTGTTATACGTATAATATAAACATATTAATAAAATAATATTACATATTAGATTCATATAACGTATAATTTAATAACTTACAAATATTGTATTAATATATATATATATATATATATATATATATATATATAAAACATTATTATGATTCTAGTTATTACAATTTAATAATTACAAAAATATTATAATACTATTATATTTAAATAATTTATAATTTATTAACTTAATATTATATTACTATTATATATCAAACACACACACACACATTATATTAATTGATTTCTATTAAATTAAACGAAAATAATAAGAATAAATGATAATTCATATTATTTATAATTAATTTGACACATTTTATAATTTATATTTTATTACTTTAACATTTATATAATTTAATCAGCGTTAACCAGTAATGTTAAAAAAAAAAAATTTTAATTTGAAATTTAAATACAACCTATTTTTGCGTCCTCTGTGCAGTTCTGTTGATGTACACGAGGGGGGGTCCAAGTGTGCACTTTTCAAGAACATGCTACAAAGATTTAACAAAACAAAACTGAGTGAGAATTAATTTCTACTCACATATGTTTTTTAAATGGACTTATTTTGATTTTAAATACCTCTCAATTATTGAATAGCCCATGACGAATCAATGAAACGCAAAACGACTCAAATGAGGCCAGGCTAGAGGACTGTCTTGTATCATGCAAAAGCAATGCAAATACTTGTGAAGACTTTGGTCTACTCATGCCATTCTCAGAATGCAATTTGGTCTTAAAAGAATCACTGGCAATATTAAAAGAAAGACTTTCAGTCGGTCAATCTTTCTCAAGGGCAGAGCACAAGGAGTGGCTCTGAGTCTTGACCATATAAAGCACTAGGCTAAATATAACAGTCTGCCTGCTCTCTCTCTTCTGTCTTGGAATGCACGTCTTGTAATTTAAAATCATGAATCATGTAGGCCTATTTATGTTTGCATACCTTTACTAATAGAACACGTTTGGTCAGAGATATTCGGATTGTGTTAATAATATCACGCCACAGGTGACTTTTTGGCCATATAGTTCACAAGTGACGTCACACATACAGCGCAAGGCCAAAATATACAGCGTGACGTCACTTTCTTTTGACGTTTGAGGAAAAAAAGGGCAACCTGGGTCCGAAAGCAATATTCACAACCATCCTCAAACATGAAAACAGACTCTTATCTGTAAATAATGTAGGTGTGGCATGCCAAAAGTGTCAGGAAAAGATGCGTGGAGAAGGCGGTGATGCTCCATATAGCTACTCACATCTGCGGCTTTCTTCTCAGCCAGCTCCAGTTTCTCCTGTGCATCTTTCAGAGCCTCCGAATATTTGTCGAGCTCATCTTCAGTGCCCTTCAGTTTCTTCTGCAGTGCTAGGAGGTCATCCTCAAGCTGTGCGTGTTTGAGTGATTGATTGACAGCAGTGAAGTGCAGGAAGCAGAGCGTGCGTGGTGTGTGGCAGGCAAAGGGACCGACAGAGAAAGAGAAGGGAAGAAAGAAATGTTAGGGAGTTCACTCAGGGAAATACCTTGGTGGCGACCTCCTCGGCGGACACGAGCTTCTCCTCCACGCTCTGGTACTCCTCAAACACTTTATCACGCTCGTCCTCCGTTACCCGCAACCTCTTTTCCAACTGAATTAGCTCGTCTTCTAACTACACATGCATAAATGACAGTTTTCATAACAAATGAGGTCAACTTTTACTAGAAATGTTACTAAATGTCTATTTTAAATAGCCTACTAAACATGCTGTTTAACCCTTGCTTCTGTTTGTGGTCTCAGAGACCCAAGGACTTATTTAATAACTCAAAAATATACTTAAACTTAAACTTAAACTTGCATTTTATTTGCATTTGTTTGATTTATTTATTTTACAGCCTGCTTTGTTGGGATCATACTTCCTAAAAGTTTGTATAGCCTTCATGATACCACAAAGGGTTAAATACTCAATAGTATCTACCAAACTAGTTTTAAATTGGTCAGAAGGGGAAAAAACAAGGTTTTAATTTTGAAATTAGGCTACTACAGTAACAGTGTTAAAATAAATAAATAAATAAACGGTTGACTGAATACTTCAGTTTAAGTAGCCTAATCCAAAAGTTAAGCTAAAGCCTACTGTCATTATCTTATTCAACCATTTTGAATTTAATTAGCCTGACAATGATGAAAATATAACTGAAACACTAAAAAATGAATAAAATCAAGTAGAACTTACAAAAATAGGCTATTATTCGTCAGTAAGTAAAGACGGTAAGCTATCTGATCCTGTATCAGTGGAACATTAAGGGTTAATGAATTAAAGGTTACATGTTTCTGCATTAGCTGTGTGACAATAAAAGGGCATTGAAAAATGAAATAGGGCATTAATTGACATTGAAAAGTTTAATTCCCCTACTCGTTACTTTTACCCTTCTCTCTGTCATTATAAATCCACTCAGACGCAGTAATAATCCATTTATCAAGTAGCGCGCGTGCGCGTTATGGATAACTTTTAAAAGTCCTCATAAAAACCGCAGACCTGTTTGCTCCTGTCCTCCGCTGCCTTTTTGTCTCCCTCAGCCTGCTCGGCTCTGTCCAAGGCGTTCTCCTTGTCGAGCTTGAGCATCTGCATCTTCTTCTTAATGGCATCCATGGCTGCTTATGGGTTGCTGGGCTGCAATAGAGAAATGTCCGGAGAGGAGCGAGGGTCAGAAGCGCGTGGGACTGAACGCAGAGCTGGAGTGCGAGCGCTCGCTCCTGTGCGCGCTCTCAAATACGCGCTTTCACGGGAGGGGTGACTGAATTCCTCCGGACATTCAATACTTTTTTGGAAACAGCCGCATTGGGCTGCTTCTCCATGCCCCTTGTCTTTTTTATGGATCTGGGAGGCGATTCGCTGTTGCTCGACATTTGACCGTTTATATGCCTTTATAAGGGGTGTGATGGGCAAGGCGAACTCCTCGAGACGTCTTCACACATACTGAGCGCGACGGGAGGGAACAGAACGCAGACGGGGGTCTCGAGACGCACTCTCGACGTGACGCACTGTCATCAAAACGCAACGCTTGTGGAATGAGACGCAATCATCTGATTCATTTTACTGTAGGAGTTCAAAGAAAATGTTACAAAATATTACAAAGCAGCTCATTCTTGAATAAAAAAGTCGTATATTTTCCTTTGATTTAATCCAGGGAAAGGTTTATATTTTCTCTTGATGTGATATTATAATTATTTTTTGGAGAGAGAGAGACAATATTTGAAATATTCAACATAATTTCTTAAATATATACATACATGTGTCTGTATTTATATAAGCTATAATAAATATACACACTACACGCTCATATATTATGTAAACAAAAACTTTATTTTGGATGTGATCAATTGTTTGACAGCACACACACACACACACACACACACACACACACACACACACACACACACACACACAAAGAGTACACAAAGCTAAATATGTTATCTGGATTACATAATCAGATTCCAAAAATTAAGTACTTAAAATACTCATAATCAGACTACAGTTACTTTCTTATAGATTACATGATTACATATTATTCATACAATAGCATTACATTATTAATAATTTATTGATCCTCCCTAATTCTCCTTTTCATCTTTTAACAGTTCCTCTTCTGCTCATTTACACTCAGAAAGTCTTCAAGTTTTGAGGTTATTCACAGTCACAGTCATCAGATCAGTCATTATTCAGGCGGATACACTGCATTTGACCACTGATATACAAAAATGTTAGGTTTACAAATTGTTTCAACATTGCATCAAGTACTGTTTAATGTTTAAAGCACTTCATGTTGTTAATTACAAAAAAGGTAACAGAGGCCATTTTCTTACTTATGGTACAAGATTATCATATTTAAATTGATGTGACAAACAAAGTTGGGCCATAAGTAATCTAAAAGTAATGAGAAAGTAGTTTGATTATATTACCTACAATGTAATTACATTACCTGATTACATTAAAAGGCACATATGACATTGCTAAAAATAACATTATTTGTGTATTTGGTGTAATGAAATTTGTTTATGTGGTTTAAGGTTAAAAACAACATTGTTTTCCACATACTGTACATTTTTGTTTCTCCTTTATGCCCCGTTTTCTGAAATGCATCGATTTACCACAAAGCTTATCGTTGTGAAAAGCGAGGTGTGTTCTGATTGGCCAGCTAACCAGTGCATTGTGATTGGCCGAATACCTCAAGCGTGTGAGGAAATATTATTTCTTGCCATGCAGTGATGCGTGTCCCAGTGACAACAAGACAAAAACCCATTACAAACGAGCCATGTGTTGCATCCTATGGGGACATAATTACGGATTATAATAACTTCTACTGTCTTTGTACATGTTGCGTTGGATTGCGCTTCGAGAACATAAAACCATGTCTGCATTTGTGATTGGAGAAATGACAAACAAGCGCTACTCTACATACAGTATATACTCTATATGTATTTATTTATATATATACCGGTGTGTGTGTGTGTGTGTCTATATATACATATATATATATATATATATATATATATATATATATATATATATATATATATATATAATGCAATTACGAAGAATATATGGAATTTATTGTAATAAAAAAATATTTATAATACAATTTTCCATTTCTGTGGCATTTTTGTCACATTCAGTGGCATTTTGTGACCCTGATGACCTGATGTTAATCCATCAGTATTATTATAAGGTATTTGGGATAAAAGAGTCATCAACTTCACAGAAAAGTGTTGAATCAAGAGTCATCGATGACAGAATAACTCAAACTCTTATTTCCGGATACTTTTAGACTCATTATCAGTCTGGTCTGAGTTTTATCAGACCTCAAACGTGCCTTTATTTCAACACTTCAGCGTGATACGATTTAACAAAAACATTGCATGGGCTTATAATATCATCAACAGGCTCAGCAAAGTGCCTTTATGCATCCCATGATAGATGCAAGAGGAGCTTCAGTTTGTTTCTTTGGGATATAGAGCGCACTAAATACGTTGTTCTCCTTCAATCTGCCCTTCTCCTTATACAAGCTTCTCAGAGTATTTTTAGTGCTGTCTTAATGCCCGAGCACCTGGCCCAGTCTTTAAATTACAAATTTCAAAACACTTAGACAAGTGGTCAAACATAATGTGATAATTCCCTAAAATAACCCCAGTCTTAAATATAATACCCAGTTGTCCTGCACTATTTCTGTTCTCGTGTAATTGTATTAAATATCTCAAAGCAGTTCGAGTTTTTGAAACTCATCATTTTCACTAAAGGTTTATTGCTCGCATGCAATCAGCATATTCATATATATATATATATACAATTACAAAGAAATAGTAGTGGATTAAAAGTACAATTTTGTAGAAAGAATATAATAGTATTTTAAAAAACAAAACAATTCTCAAATAAGCTTTATTTACAACTTAAAAAAAGATTTTACAGGGTAATGAACATTGCATTACATTAATGAAATTAGTAATGTGTTTAATTCTCATAATAGTCCTAAATTCATTTTTAATAAAAAAAAATTCTTCTCATTTTCATCACAAAGTTATAAGGACAATGACAAATTATGTGAGAATGCTATTCACAGATTACTGTTATCTTGTGTTAATGACAGACAGAGCCCTATTTTGCATGTCATTTCCTGTTATTGCAATGCAAGAGCTTTAACAAACGTCCAGTTTTTTCCAAGGCTTGTGGTGAAAAGCTAGATTCAGCTACTATAAACAAGCCCCAAAGAACTATGGGTAAATATTTTTATTAAGCGCATATAATACACATACAATACCTCTGCGGCCTGCCACATTCATAGCATTCAAGCCAATCTGGGAATTTCTATGGGTATCATTAAAAGGAGTGTTAGACAACAGTTTATATTTTGGAAAACAATATCTGAGAAGATGAAGATGAACAACGAAGTGCAGACCACTAAAGACGTTGTACGTAAACCATCTGGTGTGTCGTTTGGTTAGTAACTCATTGAAACAGACTAAAATGGTTTCTTCATATTTTTCCCACAAGAAAAGAAAAAGTTTCTGACAGTGTGAACTGATACTTGGCTTTGCGCCACTATTTATTAAACACTGTGTATATGAGGATCATTTCGGATTAGTCCACAATCCCTCACAGTACACATTTATAGTGACAGTCTGAGTAGAGATGAGAGAGGAAATGTTGTCTGAGTCCTTTTAATATTCAGCTTTATCCAGTCCAACTAATACAAATGAATGATTATCTTATTGTTTCTCCCATCTGTTCCAGCATATGAAGACTAACAAGTACCAGGGATGATAAGGAAAGCTGAGGTTGCTGTGGAAAAGATATTGTTTATGTCTTCTTGTTGTTCTCTCTCCTCCGGGTTTCTGACGGTTTATCGTCTCTGGTGATCTTGTACCGTAACAAACCCACTGGTTTAATGATACAAGGCCGTCCATGCTAGGGATTTGCGCTAGCATCAGATGCATGTTTATCTAAATCTGCGGACTCTTGGGATGTGACCTCAACTGTGGAGCACTGTCCTTTCCCAAACAGAAAGAAAGTACTTTAAAATACATTATGGAGAGAAATGGACAACTGTGTTAAAACTGATCTGAAAATAGAACGTTACAGAAAGCACTAAAACATAATTGCCATGATAAAATGTATTTTATTGAAAAAATGCATGAAAGGCTACCAAATATGCATTTTTTTTTAAAAAATATGTAACATTGGCAGCCACCAAGAACACTTTAGCAAATCTGAAATTGAATACTTCCATACTATATATGAAAAACAGTACATCAAAAGAGTAGTGGGCCTATGTCCGAATTCATAGTATAAAAAAACAGTAGGCCAAAAGTACCCGGATGACAGACTACTTCAACCAAGATTCTAAAGTGTGCATTTGTTTGAAATGATTAATATGTATCCAATGTACTAACTGTTCAGACAGTATCCTATTTCATACACATTGCTAATAACTATCTAGCAGTGCCCTAGCAATCACCTGAAAAGTTCCCCATAAAACCTAGTATCCACCTATTAACCAGGCTAATCAACCACCAGTCGACGACAACTTTAAGGAACACTGCGTATCCACCACCAAGAATATGCTAACAGCTGTCCGCCCAGTACACCCAAGAAACCACCTAGCAGTGACCTAGAAACCACCCAGAAAATCCTAGCAAGCACCTAACCACCCAGAACATCATTATAGGACCCTAAGAACAACTCGCATTACCAAGACACCCTGGCGGCGATTTTTGCATTGGCAAGTACCACTCATGTTTTCTTCCGAAAATGCTCAAGTATAGCTGTTTACGCCAAGAAATGAGCTCATATGAATAAAAGGTATCCATAACTCCCAGAAGTCTCACTAAACTTAATAAACACAGTCACATAACCCTCACTTTATTTTTGATTCTCCCCTGTGGCAGGAAGCAGCCAAAGCTCCCTGGAGAATTCATTCTCAATGACAAACTGGACTTTCTGAGTCTTTTAGGAGTCTCTCGCCCCCTCTGATACCATCTGAGGAGCTCTGGTAAACTGCAGTGTATATATAGAGAGGATTAACCACTGCCATGCTGGGGTAAATTAATTCCGGACAGCAAATGGAGAAGGGCGGGGTGGGGGTGGGTGGGGGTGAGTGACAGAGGTGCAACGTGACTCCACCGCAACTTGAGTGCCCAACACACACATATCAAGGAGGTGATGATATACACACGTACACTTTCTTCCACTCGGTCATGCCAGTGAAATCAAACCCTGCGATAGTTATCAGTGGACGACTGACCAGAGACATGTGCATTTAATAACAAGCTCATGTATCGTTTACACTAAAGTTTCACCAACTGTATTTGAATTAGTACACAACATACTGTATATGACAAAAAGCTAGTTTAGCTAAAAATGACAGTTCTGTCAGCATCTCCTCACTCTCATTTCAATGGAAACCCATACGACTTTTCTTTTTCATGTGGAAAACAAATGAAGTTATTTAGAGAAATGTCCAAGCTGCTCTTTTTATATGGCTCTGAATAGTACTGTTATGGTATTTTTTGCATTGAGAAGAGCAGCTTTACTTACATAACATATCGAAACATATTAGATGGAAAACAGAAGAGAATTTAAATTGCTGTGGGAATAAAATGCCTTAATACTAAAAAAACAACAAAAAAAAACAAGATATCACAGCTAAAGATAGTTTTATTCCAATTACTTACTTCGACCAGAATTGAAATCAAAAAATCAAATGAGAAATAATTAGTTCAATGTGGCCATGAACTAAAAGAAGTCAATTAATGAAGCATGGCCACAAATTAACAAGTCATGGAAACAAATTCTACAGTAATATCTGCGTTATCTTTTTTCACTATGTCATGTGCAAGGCATACTTTTAATTTCAGAGCTCTATGAAAATATTAAAATTTGATTGGCTGGTTGCATCTTTCTGTCTGAAATGCTTGATTCTGATTGGTCAATTGCATCTTTCTGTGGTAAAATATTATAGTATATATATAGACCATTGCCTCAGGTAACCAAATTCCTACATAACAGTACTAGTTTCTTGCATCACTTTGTGTTGTCTATGTCATATCCATTTCCTTATCTATTTTAGTAAAAAAAAAGCTGCATAAAATAAAGATACTTAATTGGCATTAAACAATAAAGTATCAACATCCATGGAGCCTTTTAAATGCACAAATGCCGTTTAGAAAAAAAATTATAAAAATGTTTCTTTTAAAACCTTTCACAGAAAGGTTCTATGAAGATCCAAAAAAATAGTTTCTTCTTTGGCATGACAGTGAAAACCTTCAGGAGTGTGTAATGTAGTCATGATGGCAAAATAAACTATTTCAGGGTGATAAAAGACCGATTCACTTTGGGACCTGATCTGTTGGGGTACGTTTTGTAATAACGACCCTACAAACTCTTCACAGCAGAAATCAAACTAATTCCTGCAACACAGAAACCAACAGGTTAATCAAACCACATGAGGCTGTAAGACTCACACACGTGAACCATGAGGAGAGACATGAACTAGATCGCTCTATGGGCTGTGCACCTAATAAACCCTGGCATAAGGGGTCTCATGTTTGGATTGTTGGTACCCATTAAAGAGATGTGTAGCATTCTGTTGCTGATAGCTGTTTGAGAGACTGCATCTGAGCCGGTCTCTCAGCAGGGACGGAAGAAATGCCTGGCGGCCTCTGGAAGATTTTGGCCCTGAACGCCAGTGCATGTCTACTGTAAGACCTACGTGGCTACAGCCAAAGGCAGAGATGAGAATGATAGGGGCAAATTCTTTTATTATATGGCACTGATTTGCAACGGCTCACTGTCTGCAGTCCATATACTACAGTAGGCAGCATTCTAGTAGAAAGCACTTTTATTATAATCCAAGCTCCTAGCTGTTCTGTGTATTTCCCCAGAGCAATCTAAAGTAGAGAACTGTGCTGAATTTGAATAAAACGTAGGTTTTGTGGTTTGCGTGGTGGTATTTAAGTTGGCATGCCATCGAGGGATGCGTTTCCTAAAAGCATGTTAGCCAACTGTGGTCACAAGTTCCGTCGTTACCAGCATAGTTCAACGATTTGGTGTTTCCCAAAACTATAATTCAAACGAACATTCGCAGTCAGCATTGCAAGCGTACATAGTTGGAACTACAGCCCCTGACCTGTGGTTAGAAGCATAGTTTCTTGTTAATATGATATTTAAACGTCCATAGAACATGCTTTTGTGCAAAATAAGTAAGCTAACATGCAGTACACTACATAATGTATCTAGTAGAAGTTACTGTATTATTCCACTGTCTGCGAATGATGTCATTAACAGCAGTCATATACTGTCAACCCGATGTGGTTCAAATGTTGGATATGTGACCATATCGCTGCGGTTTCGGGAAAGAGTAGTGATTAGCTCGCTAGCTGTCCGACACTGGATTATTATGGCATTTAATCAGCAGATTTTTGGTATGTGCAGTGCAGTTCAGTTGGATAACATGGTTCAGACACATCTGGAGTGTAAAAGAGATATCAAAGACAACAAAATCACATTAAGGGTTTAGTTCACTTTAGCATGAACATTTCTTGTTCATTTGTTGACCCATGTCATCCATGATATTAATGTTTTTCTTTCTTCAGATTAACAGAAATAAAGGTTTTTGAGGAAAACATTCCAAGATTTTTCTTCATATAGTGGACTTCAATGTAGACCAGTGGGTTGAAGGACCAAGTTGGAGTTCCAGTGCAGCTAGGTGGGGCAGTGTTCAAGAAGGAAGGGACTAGGTAAGGGGCGGAGTCCGGCGGCTGCACGCGCTCCCCTCTTCGGTCCGGGGCATGAGGGGCGGCGGCTTCTTCCAGTGGCTGCATCTTTCTCGCTGGCCACGGCGCTTAAAGGGACTAGACAGCCCAGCATCCTGGCTTGACGGCCGTGTAACTGGTGTAGTTCTCGTCCGGACCACAGGTCCGGCTTCTCAAGTCTCTGGCAGTGCAGAAGTCCCTCTATGCACCCTTCCTGGACCCACGAGGACATCAGCCGAGGAGAGACGTGCCTGTCTTTTAAGGAGACTTAGGTCTCTGCAGAGCAAAAGTGGGCGTTTATGACCTTGTGGGTATTTTTAAACTGCTGGGTGTTTCTAAATCATGCAATCAAAATGACTTTTCAACATACTACGATTTAGGACGTACTAATTCTAGTTTCGCATACTATTTAGGACGGATAGTATGCGAATTGGGACTCACCACTATACTTCCTTTTAAGGGCGGTGATGAGGCTCCATTTACATCAGGTGTGCTTCATCACACGCCGCCAGCCCTAGGTCTTCCAGCGCCTCTCCTCTCTAACACACCCACTCTGGTCGGGAGCCTGGTGAAGGGTGGCGATTAAGGGACGGAGTGACAATGATAATTAGGAGGGAGGCAGCCGACTCCTCAAATTATATACAGTATTGTTCAAAATAATAGCAGTACAATGTGACTAACCAGAATAATCAAGGTTTTTAGTATATTTTTTATTGCTACGTGGCAAACAAGTTACCAGTAGGTTCAGTAGATTGTCAGAAAACAAACAAGACCCAGCATTCATGATATGCACGCTCTTAAGGCTGTGCAATTGGGCAATTAGTTGAAAGGGGTGTGTTCAAAAAAATAGCAGTGTCTACCTTTGACTGTACAAACTCAAAACTATTTTGTACAAACATTTTTTTTTTTCTGGGATTTAGCAATCCTGTGAATCACTAAACTAATATTTAGTTGTATGACCACAGTTTTTTAAAACTGCTTGACATCTGTGTGGCATGGAGTCAACCAACTTGTGGCACCTCTCAGCTGTTATTCCACTCCATGATTCTTTAACAACATTCCACAATTCATTCACATTTCTTGGTTTTGCTTCAGAAACAGCATTTTTGATATCACCCCACAAGTTCTCAATTGGATTAAGGTCTGGAGATTGGGCTGGCCACTCCATAACATTAATTTTGTTGGTTTGGAACCAAGACTTTGCCCGTTTACTAGTGTGTTTTGGGTCATTGTCTTGTTGAAACAACCATTTCAAGGGCATGTCCTCTTCAGCATAGGGCAACATGACCTCTTCAAGTATTTTAACATATGCAAACTGATCCATGATCCCTGGTATGCGATAAATAGGCCCAACACCATAGTAGGAGAAACATGCCCATATCATGATGCTTGCACCTCCATGCTTCACTGTCTTCACTGTGTACTGTGGCTTGAATTCAGAGTTTGGGGGTCGTCTCACAAACTGCCTGTGGCCCTTGGACCCAAAAAGAACAATTTTACTCTCATCAGTCCACAAAATGTTCCTCCATTTCTCTTTAGGCCAGTTGATGTGTTCTTTGGCAAATTGTAACCTCTTCTGGGACTTTGCGGGGGATTCTTGAAAATAGATTAGCTTCACACAGACGTCTTCTAACTGTCACAGTACTTACAGGTAACTCCAGACTGTCTTTGATCATCCTGGAGGTGATCATTGGCTGAGCCTTTGCCATTCTGGTTATTCTTCTATCCATTTTGATGGTTGTCTTCCGTTTTCTTCCACGTCTCTCTGGCTTTGCTCTCCATTTTAAGGCATTGGAGATCATTTTAGCTGAACAGCCTATCATTTTTTGCACCTCTTTATAGGTTTTCCCCTCTCTAATCAACTTTTTAATCAAAGTACGCTGGTCTTCTGAACAATGTCTTGAACGACCCATTTTCCTCAGCTTTCAAATGCATGTTCAACAAGTGTTGGCTTCATCCTTAAATAGGGGCCACCTGATTCACACCTGTTTCTTCACAAAATTGATGACCTCAGTGACTGAATGCCACACTGCTATTTTTTTGAACACACCCCTTTCAACTAATTCAACTAATTGCCCAATTGCACAGCCTTAAGAGCGTGCATATCATGAATGCTGGGTCTTGTTTGTTTTCTGAGAATCTACTGAACCTACTGGTAACTTGTTTGCCACGTAGCAATAAAAAAATATACGAAAAACCTTGATTATTCTGGTTAGTCACATTGTACTGCTATTATTTTGAACAATACTGTATATTATGAACACCGGCCACTTTATTAGGTACACCTGTTCAATTGCTTGGTAACACAAATTGCTAATCAGCCAATCACATTGCAGCAACAAAAATGGACAAAAATACCAGGAGAATGGGCAGACTGGTTAGAGATGATAGAAAGGCAACAGTAACTCAAATATACACTTGTTACAACCAAGGTCTGCAGAATACCATCCCTGAACACACAACACGTCGAGCCCTGAAGCAGATGAGCTACAGCAGCAGATGACCACACCGGTTTCCAAGAAGGTTTGGAAAAATGTTTCCTGGTCTGATGAGTCTTTCTAATGAGATTTCTGCTGAGACATTCAGATGGCAGGGTCAGAATTTGGCGTGAAGAACATGAACGCATGGATCCATCCTGCCTTGTCTCAACAGCTCAGGCTGCTGGTGGTGGTGTAATGGTGTGAGAGATATTATCTTGGCACACTTTGGGCCTCTTAGTACCAGTTGAGCATCGTTTAAACACCACAGCCTACCTGAAGTATTATTGCTGACCATGTCCATCCATCACTTCATGGTTTATGTTTTTATTTAGATCTCCATTAGCTGCACACAAGCAGCTACTCTTCCCGGAGTCAATACAATCCTGCATGCCGCTTACAAGACTTTTACACCAATATTCAATGAATAACATTATGCAAAACAAAACACTAACACAATTAAAACACCACACCGCTACTCACACATACCTACATACAAATCCATACACACACTCATAAACACCAGACCAAGTTTAGTCATAATTCTAAAATATGAAATAATCTTCTTTCACAATAATACAATTTGGTCATGACACTGTAAGCAAATAATTTATAGTGAAATAAAAGTTTACCATTTGCAATAGACTTCAATTTATGAACAAATGCCTTTTTAAAAGGACTTTAAACTGATGTTTACTGTGTGCATTGACAATGTATCTACAATGTGTCCTCTTTCCATAATTTGTTTTTACTTTGGGTAGTATAAACCTACCCTCTGTAGCATATTTAGTGGCATATTGATGCTCATGAGAACTAAAGCATAGCCTACGATAAAGTACTTTTGGCAATTTAGTTAAAATAATGTTAAATTTAGCAAGGAAACTGTAAATCTTTCTTTTACATTTAACCAAGACAGTGTATTATGTATCCAGATCTCATTAGTTCTGAATGGACACTGAAGTACACATCGCGCTGCTCTACGTTGGACCATTTGTAAATCTTTTATATGTTTCACCGCAGCACATGACCAAACCTCTGAGCCGTAGTCCAACTGTGACAAGACAAGGGATTTTATAACATCCGCCCTCATATTAAACGGAAGCATGTGAGAACACCTTCTCACCACAAAAAGACCATTGCACATCCTACGCACAACTATACTGATATGCTTAGACCATGTTAAATGGTTGTCAACTTCAATACCCAGAAGCCTCGTCTGTAGTAACTGCTCAACATACATATCTTTAATTACTAGATTCAATTTGGGTTCACTCAACAACATGTAAACCCTTTATGACTAGAGTGTACCCATCTTCTGATGGCTACTTCCAGCAGGATAATGCACCATATCACAAAGCTCAAATCATCTCAGACTGGTTTCTTGAACATGAGGATAAGTTCACTCCACAGTCACCAGATCTCAATCCAATCGAGAAGATTTGGGATGTGATGGAACAAGAGATTCGCATCATGGATGTGCAGCAACTGTGTGATGCTATCATCTCATTATGGACCAAAATCTCTGAGGATGTTTCCAACACCTTGTTGAATCTTTGCTATGAAGAATTAAGGAAGTTCTGAAGGCAAAAGGGGGTCCAACCCAGTACTAGCAAAGTGTACCAAATAAAGTGACCAGTGTGTGTGTGTGTGTGTGTGTGTGAATATATACACTTTTTAATCACAAATGCTTGTCTTGTGCTAGCTCTGCAATACACATCTGCAACTTCACACATGATGTTATCACACTGGAAACAGTAACATAGCATTGGGTAAAAGTTACATTATGAATTTTTTTTTTTTTAATATATTCTCCAGAACCAAATAAAAATACTACAATTTGAAGAAGTCCACTTTTCCTTTTTTTCTTTGTACCAATTATTAGTCACAGTGCAGACTATCTTTCTGTCAAAAAAGAGGTTTTGTAGAGAAGCATAATTTTCTACTTTGGAACAGCCTTTTGTGTTACATAAATTATAACTATTATGTGAGAAACTGCTATCAGGATGTTCTGCCAAGAGAAGTTAGTTTGAAAAAACATTACACCAACAATGCTCTTCTCTTCTTATAACCACAATGGAATGATCACGGCTTTTATTCTGCCTTTCATTGTAATGTGGCAAGACACTGTGTGTATTCTCAAATGAACAGCCGTCAAATGACCAAGCATCCAGTCTCTCTTGGAACTACATATCTCCTCCACTCATTTTAAGCTGTTGGCCAAATTGTTATCTGTCGGTAAAGCAACTCTCTGGTCGTAAAAATGGAGAGGAAAATAAGCAGACAAACTTCTCTGCATCTTACGTCACTCATGATAATGTGAAAAACAAGTAGCTATGGCAGTGGAATGTGATTCATTTGAGGGATTTATTTTTTCTTGTTTGAAAGTCAGTTTGATGCGGCTGGCAGCCTTAATGGTTGAATAGTTGCGGGCTAGTGAGGGTTCCTCACTAAGAAGTGTTTGTTTGTGTTCCACTAACACAGCTGGAAAAAACTCAGAGCCGTATCTCATACTAGACAGACCACCATCACCAGAAAGGGGAATTCACATGAGACAAGAGATGACAGCGATTATTCTCCTGCAGATGTTCAGTAGATGCATTTCCACTCGAAAATAAATGGATAAACAAGTTAAAAATACTAAAAATCTAATATTGCTTGTCAATCAACAATTTTTCTAGCTATGAAATCAGCGTAGAAATCCAGCACTCCGGTGCTGAACACTTGGACACTGTTGGGAAGGAGTCAACAAAGCACTTACTGGCAGTTTGCTTTACTTTGCATCCTCAAGATAAGAGATTCCATAACGGCATCATGGCCGGATGGAGATCAGGAATTCTCTGCACTGATGAGCCTCATTTAGGAGGTTCACTGCAATGTTTTCAAGCTGTTCTGGTGACAAACTCCACTAAACTAAGGTATGTATAATGATTATCTATCTAGTCTCAGCAGCAGGACATTCAGATCTGAAGTCAGATGATTTGGACAGCTTGGTTGTGAAATTGTCATTGAGACAATTCAATATGTGTGTTAGCATATGCAGCTGTGACATTGACTGAACTTTTTTCCCATTTTTTCCATTCCTGGATGTAAGTAGGTTAAAACTTTCCAAGGGAGCCGTAGCAGATCTTTCCATATATGGGGCTGGGTGTTGAGTGCTGACATGATGAGCTCCGGCTGTTGAGTTTACAGCTTCCTAAATAGTTTTGTTTCCATTTCACTGAGCTATAAAACCTCTGGGTATGTGCTCGTCTTCATTACTGACCACGTGTCATGTTCAACTCTCCAAGTCGGGACAAATCAATTAGTGCTAAACGAGGAGACTGGATGGTTAGCTGAGGATACATGCACTTCTGAAGTAGCTCTTTGACCTGTCTGTTGCTAAACGTAGTGTGCTGTCTACTTAGCCTCTATTCTAATGCATCATCTGACATAAAAGATGGCTACAGGTAGGTAAAAAACATCACCAGAATGCACTGCAATGAATTCAGAGATTTTTTAAGATTAAATGAATTTACATTTGCATCACATGTTAGAACTAACACATTGATTTAGCACCAAACACTATGGGAATATATATTTTGATTGATATATTTTGCTATATATTGATTCTCCTATGCACTTATTTTAATGCAGGTTATTTGTACACATTACATATTAGCACTAAGACATTAAAGAGATAGTTCACCCAAAAATGAAAATTTTATGTTTACCTGCATACCCCCAGTGCATCCAAGATGTAGGTGACTTTTTTTCTTCAGCAGAATAGAAACCAAGATATTTAGCTCAAACCGTTGCAGTCTGTCAGTCTTATAATTTAAGTGGATGGGAATCACAGCTAAAACATACAATAAAAAAAAACAACAAAAAAAAACATTAGGTTTAATTAAACCCTGCGGCTCATGTCAATACATTGAGGTGTAAATATGGAATTACATTTGTTTCAATAATAATGAACGAAACTTTGTAAAACTGGACGTAACTTTTTCAGAAACTATAAAAAATATGCCATTACAAAAGAAGAAAAAAAAAAAAATGAAAACGAAGGCAGGATGTCTCTGTCTCCTGAAAGCTCATCTTTACTGAGACGATCGAAGGCAAATATTTTTTCTATATTTAGTAACACAAAGCACGACGTATTGCATACAAATCGCAGCAAGAGCTTTTTTTCTTTTTCTATTTTTATAAATGCAGAAAAACAAAAACATACAAAGGAATAAACATACACCACATAATATCCACCACAAAAAAAAAAACATAAAGAATAAAAAGAGGGCCAAAATCTAAACAAAATTAAACAAGGAGATCAAAGGCAGAGCAAATCTGACAGTCCTTATAGCTTTCTTATTAGACACTGAGATTTTATTCATATAGTTTTCCATTTCTTTTAGGAAAACAGAGAAGACAGGTTTACAGTTGGATAATTTGCATTTTTTTTAATTACTAACAAAACTGTTATTTTCGTTTGTGGGATCAGAGTCATAATACCCAAATATAATGTTTTTCATATGTACTGAGAAGCCTGGCAAAATCTTACACTTGACAAACACACCAATATCATCCCAAAGTTTCTGAGTGTAGTGACATGACCAAAATAAGTGTACAGTTTCTTCAGAACTCGAACAAAAAGAGCATGTAAGATCAATGTCATATTAAAATCTTTGTATACACTTCTTTACAGGGTAGAACCTGTGTATGACCTTAAAATAAATGTCTTTCACTTTGTCTGTGAAAAAGAATTTTTTTGCGGTAGAGACCAGATTTAATCACCGCGAGAGCTTTCCAATATGCGCGGCGTGCGCCACTGAGTGAAAGTGAAAAGTGAAAGTGACGTGACATTCAGCCAAGTATGGTGACCCATACTCAGAATTTGTGCTCTGCATTTAACCCAATCCGAAGTGCACACACACAGAGCAGTGAACACACACACACACACTGTGAACACACACCCGGAGCAGTGGGCAGCCATTTATGCTGCGGCGCCCGGGGAGCAGTTGGGGGTTCGATGCCTTGCTCAAGGGCACCTAAGTCCTGGCATTGAAGGTGGAGAGAGAGCTGTTTATGCACTACCCCCACCCACAATTCCTGCCGGCCCGGGCTCAAACTCACAACCTTTCGATTGGGAGTCCGACTCTCTAACCATTAGGCCACTGATGTCTGTACTTCCTGGTCAGAGAGCACCTGTCCATCAAAAGTTCACTATCCAATCAGAGTAGATCACTGTTAAGCCCGCCCCCACGAGAGGTTTGTGTCTAAACACCAAACGAAAAACTGTGAAACGTAAACGTAATATGTGGCAATGAATTTAGAATCCATGATTAGCGAAAACAAATCTTTGAAAAACATTAACAAAGAATGAAGCATATTTGAAGAGCCTGTTAAATTTGTGCGACTGAGTTAATTTTTGTGTTTTTCTTCTTTTGTAATGGCATATTTTTGATAGTTTCTTAAAAAAGTTACGTTCTGTTTATAAAGTTTCGTTCATTATTATTGAAACAAATGTAATTCCATATGTAAAGACACAAAACGATTGGTCTGTGCAAGAAACTGAACAGTATTTATATAGTATTTTTTACCTCTGATTCACGCAATGCCCGGACTTTTAGAACCTCATTAAGTACATTCTCAAGCAGAAACGTGAGGCATTTTCTTCTTTTTGCTTTATGGCGGATCGTAGACTTATAAGTGCATTACTGCCACATATCTCTCAAATGGACAACTGACACTCCATTTACAATTTCAGTTAGGAGTGTCAATGATCCACTTGACAGATAGGTGGCGGTAATGCACCTATAAATCTGCTATCCACCATAAAGCAAGAAGAAGATGCCTCACGTTCCTGCTTGAGTACGCGCTTAGTAGAGTTCTAACAGTCCAGAAATTAGGTGAATCAAAGGTAAAAAAATTATTGAAATACTGTTCGGTTTCTTGCACAGAAAACTTGTCACGAGCCGCAGGGTTTAATTTGATTTTGTTTGTGTATATATATATATATATATTTGTTTTTATTGTATGTTTAGCCATGATTCCCATCCACTTACATTATAAGATTGATAGACTGCAACAGTTTGAGCTAAAAATATTGGTTTGTGTTCTACTGAAGAAACAAAGTCACCTACATCTTAGATGCTCTGGGGGTAAGCAAATAAACAAAAATTTTAATTTTTGGGTGAACTATCCCTAATTTAGCAAAATGGTAACACAAAACTGTTGAAATATTGTATGCTATGTGTATGCATTACACTTTAGCTAAAATCAGACTCTATTGGAATATACCAGTGCTATTTGTGTACCCGTTACACTATAACATATTAGCTTACCAACATGCAAAGGCCAAAATTAAAATATATTGACTCCATGAATCATGAACTTTGTCTGTTGGTTTGTGACATTAGACACTTGCATAGAAAGCCAAGGGCATTCCTGGTTTTGAGTGAGTGAAACACACACTCACTTGGGGTACACACAAATGTTAACGGTGACTCTACGTCACAGCTGCAAGTTGTGTTAAGTGAGACATACCAAAGAAACCCACACCTCTTGACAAGCTGTCCTCTCACCCCAGATCAGGCCCTCATGATCCTGTCTGTATTTGTGCAGATGTTGTGGCTGTTCAGTCTTGGTGGGAGGTTCACACTTCTTGTCTGAGAGCTGGAAGAAATGGGAAAGAGGGCAAGATCAGAGGAATTCATTTAAGATTAATTCCTCTGCTGACTGTACTGGACTTAGTCATAAAATCTGATGCTAAGCTTATGATGTTTTATAAAAACTGGCATGGTATGTTAAAAGTCAGCAGTGTGATGTGTAATATCCCCTCAAAGCTATGAGTAGGAAAAACCTTATCGTGAAAGAGATGAAAGAGGACGTCTGATGAAAGTCTGAAAATCAAGGGGCAGATTTTTTGATAGATCTCCAATCAGATAGGGGAAACATGGTTAACATTAAAGCTCTTTTATCTTTGATAGAATAGAAGATAATATAAATGAAATACAAGAAAGTAAAATTAATTAAATAATTATTTTATCTTACAATTATAACAAACACAATTCTGAGATTAAAAGTCACAATGCAAAACAATGTAATATTGTGAGATATGCATTTGCAATTACAAGACAAAACGTCAAGACATACTGTACAATCACATTTGGAGATATCAAGTTACATTTAGGAGAAAAAGTCAAATTCCCTTTTTATGCTTTTACTCTCAGTTAGAAATGGGCCTCTATATATTGAATTATTTATTTGGGATTTGAACCTAGAATTATTAATTGAGAGTACAATTGTGGTAGATTATGGAATACTTGAAACTACAAACTTTTATCAAGAGCAAAGTGGTTGCAGATTTTGAATTAGATGTGGGATTTGAACCTATAGCATTTCATTACAGCCTTCATTAGATAATTAATTCTGTGTGGGATTTGAACCTACAATGTTTCATTACAGCTTTCATTAGATTATAAATTACATGAAAGTGAAAGTGAAGTGACATTCAGCCAAGTATGGTGACCCATACTCAGAATTTGTGCTCTGCATTTAACCCATCCGAAATGCACACACACAGAGCAGTGAACACACACACACACTGTGAGCACACACCCGGTGCAGTGGGCAGCCATTTATGCTGCGGCGCCCGGGGAGCAGTTGGGGGTTCGATGCCTTGCTCAAGGGCACCTAAGTCGTGGTATTGAAGGTGGAGAGAGAGCTGTTCATGCACTCCCCCCACCCACAATTCAGTCCGGCCCGAGACTAGAACTCACAACCCTTCGATTGGGAGTCCGGCGCTCTAACCATTAGGCCACGACTTCCCCATATGGGATTTGAACCTACAGCCTTTCACAAAGAGTCCAGTTGTGGCAGATTATAAATTAAGTGTGTGATTTGAACCTTCAGGCTTTCATAAAGTGCACAATTGTGGTAGATAATGAATAACGTGTGGGATTCAAACCTACAGCATTTCATTACAGCTTTCATTAGATTATAAATTACATGTGGGATTCGAACCTACAGCCTTTCACAAAGAGTCCAGTTGTGGCAGATTATAAATTAAGTGTGTGATTTGAACCTTCAGGCTTTCACAAAGAGTCCAGTTGTGGCAGATTATAAATTAAGTGTGTGATTTGAACCTTCAGGCTTTCACAAAGAGTCCAGTTGTGGCAGATTATAAATTAAGTGTGTGTTTTGAACCTTCAGGCTTTCATAAAGTGCACAATTGTAGTAGATAATGAATTACGTGTGAGATTCGAACATACAGCATTTCATTACAGCTTTCATTAGATTATGAGTTATATGTGGGATTTGAACCTACAGCCTTTCACAAAGAGTCTAATTGTGGCAGATTATAAATTAAGTGTGCGTTTTGAACCTATATCGTTTCACAAAGAGTCCAACTGTGGCAAATTATAAATTAAGTGTGCGATTTGAACCTACTGCCTTTCACAAAGTGCACAATTGTGGTAGATAATGAATAATGTGTGGAATTCAAAGCTACAGCATTTCATTACAGCTCTCATTAGATTATGAATGACATGTGGGATTTGAACCTACAGCCTTTCATAAAGAACACTTTTGTGGTAGAAAATGAATAACTTTCGGTTTCCAACCCACAGCTTTTAATGTTAGGCTACACCAGCCCAAACAGCTTGCTACTGACATTGCTATTTAAACAAAATATAGATTTTTTTAAGGCTCATTCAATATAATCTACACTTCAACTGTGAACATTTTAGTTTCTCCTTTTGACTGAAAGCAACATGTTCTCCAACCTGCTATTTGGTTCTTGCAGGCTCATTTGAATTCTCTGAAAAGTGGGCCATTTGTCTAAATGAGAGACCCATTTTTTTCTGCATATTTCCAGAAACTCTGTTCACTGCTGTTTATTCAGCTTTAGTAGCGTTTGGGTGGGGAAAGCCACAGCACAGAGACAGAAAAAGAAAGAAAATGCTTACGGCAGGCCTTTTTCTTCTGCTAAATTGCTAGATTTTCTTGGCAAAAAACTTTCTGGATTGGGAGGTTTCCTTTCTAAGAACGAGACAACAAGGTCTTGCATTACCCCAAAACCTAATTCTGATGATTCCAGGCTAGCACAAATAAATGGTGCACTATAGCTGCCAACATCTCTAAGGTTTTGTCTCTGGCACTTCTTAAAGTGCTCAGACCATCTTAACTGAACTTCCATGCTGGTCCAGACTAGAAAAAACAAACCTGCAACCATACACTATAATGTTGTGATGGCTAAATTTACATGTAGCATTTAAAACGACCAATGCTGATCTATTTGTGAAGTGTTGAAAGGATCAAATGCTGGACTATAAAACGTTTGTGAGGACAGTTTGATGTTCCAGTCTGAAGAGAGGTGTAATGAATACGGAAGGGTGTGTCCAGATGACTGAAAGTGTTCTTCAAACCAGTGCTAGCTTTAGGGTGCTAAAAGACACTAGCTCCTCACCTCAAGTATTTGGTGTCCAGCTTTAATCCAGATATATCAGTGGCATCATGGCTGACTCAGAAACACCGACACCTAGTCACACCACGGTTATAGGAACAACATGGAAGATTCCTTATCCGATAGCCAACAGCAGAAATCAGAGAAAACATTTTAAATGGAGTCCTGCATGGAGTCCTGCATTTGATATGCATAAATTCTTTAATTTTAGTATAATTTTAGTATAAAATTACTACAGTAAATGTACATTTCTGAATCCATTCTTGTACCTTTTAGTTATTTTACTACTACAGTTTTTATGAATTATTTTGAATGTTCTGTTTTTGTTTGAATTTTTGTTCAAGGTGTTCATAATTTGCCTTTAGGTGTGCTACCATGAGGTTTCTAGGCCATTATGAGTTGTTGCTAGTTGCTTACCTATGGGTCCAAGCCAGAAAAAGACCCTAGAAATCGACTGTGTCCCTTCTTCATTGTAAGTAAATGGGTTTTAAACATTTGTTCAGATCCCTAATTCTAAGTATTAGTATTAGCGATGCTGGTCTTAGCAGACACGGCTAACTAAGAACAGATGACAGCACGCTGTATTTGGAAATGAGTTGTTATAACCTCTCACAGGACAATAAACAGCCACCCTGGAGAGCACAGACAGCATCCCACGAGACTCGCTACTGAGAGAGGACACCACACGGAAATTGGGTAAACCCTTTCATGAACAAGCCTAAAATAGGCATGTTCACAAGTCCGGACCATTCCATCACGCCTGCTGAGTTTGCTCTCCAACAGGAGCAGATCTAAAAAAATATTGATGGGGTGACGAGAAGGGGGCAGGAACTTTTGAAGGAAATTTTAATCTAACCATCTAACTCAACCAGTCAAGAGCTACATTTAGCCTTAGATGTTATATGAATATGATCCCTGAAGCATAGGTTTTATTAGCTGACAATAACAATAAATAAATAAACATTATAGGCACAAATACAAATGTACTTTTAGAAATGGTTTTTTATAAATATGATGTTATTGTTTGGCAAGTTTAAATTAAAACATCTATGAAAACTTGTGATATTCCTTTAAAGTAACGTTTCAGTAGATATTTTTTAAGTATATTTTACTGTGCAATTTCTTACATACTTCTTGAGTTAGACCGAACTTATTTGGGTTAAATTTGTGGTGGGTTGTAGACAGAGTTTCTGTGTTTTTTAATAAACTATTATTATTAGCTATTAGGCCTACTTGAAGTATAGCATATTCTACTGTGCAATAGTAGACTACTATATTTCTGTTTAAATTTCTTCAAGTTATACAAAAATGTAACTTTGACAGGTTGTCGTAAAGGTTTCTGTCTGTGTATACGATATGAATGAATGACGATAGTTTTAATAAATGAAATGGTGAAATCCTCTCATAGCGCGTTGGAGTGCACATGTGTAGCCTACATCATGTGTCAATATAGTGAAAAGCTGAAAACACCACGCGTGCCACAGTGTGTGTGTGTGTTTGTAGTAGAGCACACATTGAGGGCTCATTCCCAGAGACGTGTAGAACAACACCTTTAATATTCACAGACACTAGTCCATATTGGGATTTGATATAATGTTCAGCCCTACTTTTGATTATTCATTCAAATGGCCGAATTCCTTGACGTTCTGCTTTATGAAGCAACTTCTATTTGTGACTGAATTCTGTGATTCAATCCCTGTTGCTTTGCAAACACAGACGGGTGAATTTATGAATGAAAGTGGGAAAGTTCTGACACAAAACAAAGTTTTGTGATCCGCCCCTGCTCTCCAAGAAGATTCCTTCTCGTCTATACAAAGAAGCCGGACTGTTTTTAAGAGACGCTGGTTCTTGGCAACATTTGCGTGATCTCATAACTAACAGGATCGTAAACCATGTAGAATAGAATTGAAAATGCAGACTCAGTGCTTTATTTCAAATTGTGTTAGAATGCAAAATTGTAGAGTGTAATTCAGACTTGAATTTAAGGGATAAGAAATTAAATTAATTGTTCTTAATATAAAATGAGTGCTGTCAAACAATTAATCGCGATTAAATTAATTGTACATAAAAATAAAGAGTGCTGTCAAACAATTAATCACGATTAAATTAATTGTACATAAAAATAAAGAGTGCTGTCAAATGATTAATCATGATTAAATTAATTGTACGTAACATAAAAATGAGTGCTGTCAAATGATTAATCACGATTAAATTAATTGTACGTAACATAAAAATGAGTGCTGTCAAAGGATTAATCGTGAATAAATTAATTGTACTTAATATAAAAATGAGTGCTGTCAAACGATTAATCACAATTAAGGCAATTGTAATTAACATAAAAATTTGTGCCTGCAAATGATTAATCGCAATTAATTGCATCCAAAATAAAAGTTTTGGTTTACATAAGATATGTGTGTATACTGTGTATATTAGGTATAAATAAATACTAACACATGCATGTACATATTTAAGAAAAATATGCCATGATTATATAAAAATGTATTTATATATAATATAAAGACTATGAATAATATATATATTCATAATATAAGAATATGAATATTTAAATGTATAAACGTAAATATAAAAATATATATACTGTAGGTGTGTGTATCTATACATACATACATAATAAATATACACTGTAACACACACATATATAATGTGAACAAAACTTTTATTTTGGACGTGATTAATCACGATTAATCATTTGACTGCACCAATAAATATATATTTAATTTCATATTTTTTACTATATTTTTATTTAATGGCAATTTTGTATCTAATTTCCTTATAGTTTACCAAATACATGACTAAATAAAATTCTGTCCATATATATTTTTTATAAGTGGATATTTTGTCATAATAATATTTTTCATTTTAGTCATAACAATATGTTGTCAAATAAAACATTCAACATTTCAGGAAATAAATCAAACATCAAAACTTTTCCAAATGAATGATGTTATTTTTTGTTTGCTGTAAAACCTTTTGATTGTGTGCAGCAAAGTACTTTTTTATTTCTGCCAGTTCAATTCCATATCCTGTATGTATTCCAGTGTTATTTTAATATCATTAAGGTACTATTATAGCTTTTATTGACATTTTGAATTAGGCTAATTTGCATTTTTATATTTTCCCGCTTCAATTTTATTTAAGTCAACATTTTAGTAATTTGGTTGTGTTTTTTTGTCATTTTGTAAAAATATGTCCATATAGATTTGTAGTTATTTAAAAGTAATGAAATTGTATTTAATTTATTTATTTTTAGTGGTTTTAGTTAACTACAATAACCCTGATGTGTGGCCAATTCAATTTTCACAAAACAATGAAAATTTCATTGTCCATTAACAATGAAATGTTTTTTTTTTTAATTAAACATAAAGCCTGAGATTCCTGTTACTAAATTCTAGAAGGTTGAAACATTCCAACTTGCATTCCATCCTCTAAACTTCACACGTCATTTCTTAATCAATTCAAGAACCAAATGTGTAAAAATAGAAATTCCCGTGTGTAAGATTCTCTGAGAAGAGCATTTTTGCTTAACAAATATTACATTGAAACATTAGCAGCTTCATGAGTCATAAATCACTGAAGCATATCAGACAGAAATGTGACCACTGCCTGCTCAATACCAGCGTCATTCCTTTGGTACGATTACAGCAATCTAAACAAAGCCTCTAATTTAACAAAAATGTGTCTAGCTGACAGGAAACCGACAGTACGGCATGTGCTGCTCATACAGTTGAGTATTAGCACACAATATTAGCACATAAACAACAATGGACTGCAAATAGTTTTACAGTCCTTCAAAGAATAGCTCACCAGTTTGTTTCGTCATCAGACAGATTTGAAGAAATGTACCATTACATCACTTGCTCTTCAATGGATCCTTTGCAGTGAATGGGTGCCGTCAGAATGAGAGTCCAAACAGCTGATAAATACATCACAATAATTCACAAGTTATCCACACCACTCCAGTCCATCAGTAATATCTTGTGAAGTGAAAAGCTGGGTTCATTCATTATAAACACTGATAATCATCCTAAAGGCATGTTTTATTCCACCCCATATTCATATTCAGCATCAACAAAATTGGTTTTACAGTGGCTTAAAGGCAGACACCCATTTCTGCAGAAAAAAGTCAGTCATAAAGTCAGGCTTGAGGGTGAGTAAATGACAGAGGTTGTATTTTTTAGGCGAACTATCCCTTTAAACAGTAATTTATACAGTCTGATCTTGCTGCATGTGTGAATGTGGGTTTTTCGAGTTACCGGGCGAGTCCACACAGGGTTCGCATCATTAAGTGAGGTTTCCCATCATGCCTCAGATCAGACTTTAGAAGAGTCAAGCAGCTCAGGTTCAGCGCCGCTCCACACATACAGACCTCAGCTGAGCTCCTGATAATAGTTACAGTGTGAACAGTAATATTTAGTGAACATTCAGATTTATATAGTGAAGGAAAAGGGTTTAAATCTAATGGATTTTGGACTCAATCTGAGCCAAAACCCAAAACATCCCTCCTATTACTAGTGCTGTGTGCTGTGCATTTTATAGAGACTGAATGGCTCCACATTTTTTTTTTTTTAGTAGGCTGGACTCATACAATACACTTTAGCAGCCTAATATGGTGCTCATTAAACAAGCTTTACTCTAGTCTGCTGGACTTCCTCTCTCTGGATTTAATATCTAGAATACGGGAACTAATGGATACTAACAGACTAACTAATGCTGTCTCACCTCATCTCACCTCATGTTTGATTTAACCCTCTTTTTACTCTCCCATTTTGGTCGAACATGCTGTTCTCTTATAGTTCGCTTTCGGGAGACGAACCAAAAGCTGCCACATGTCCTTTTTTGGTCACACAGCCTGTAATTTAGCCATCCACAATATAATTCCCAGACTGCCCGAGACCACAACAGATGAAGGAGTAACAGCGACACCTGCTGGAGAGAATGTGTCGCATCTACAGCTACACAAACACGGCTGTTGTTAACTATGCTGCTCGGATATTTATGAGATTAAAATGCAGAAAATGTTAGTGAAAGCCTGTGAACACATTTCTGTGACTAAATGTTTATGACAGTCGTAAAAACATCTGTAAGCATTTGCTTGGTTCAGTGAAGACTACTTGGATATAATTACCTCAGAGAATTCGACAGATTTAGTCTGCTTCAGTGAAGAGTCTCTCAGCTATTTATTGAGTCTAGTTTATGTCAAACTTAAAGAAAAGTTTGTAGATTCCTATGCTTTTCTGGGCGGTTTATTGTAGATATGTATAAAAATAAAATAAAATATAGTTCTATGATAAAAAAAGACTATTAAGATTATTAATTTAAGATTAATTTACAGTGCGAAATTGAAAAAAAAAAGGTAAAAAATATACTGCCGTACGAAAAATACTGTAATAATTTCTAGTAAATACTAGAGCGTTTTTGAACCACACTAAAGTACTTGAATTAATTTTAATGTAATTATTCTATAGTGGCTGTAGTAATAGAACAACTCTAGTAATATCAACAAATTATTTTACCCAATACTGTACTAAGTTTTCTACAACAACAGGGTATATTATACTACAATACACTAATGTAGTAAAAACTACAGTATGCCATGGTAACCATGGTATTTGTAGTAAAACTGTGGTTATAGAAACGGTAATCAATATGCCAAAAACCCAAGAACACTTATACTAATAAAACCATGGCACATTATATAATAATAATTTTACAATTTTCTTTTTTCAAGAAAGGTTTTTTTTCACAGTTCATTAAAACCTGTTAATAATTATATATATATATATATATATATATATATATATATATATATATATATATATATATATATATATATATATATATATATATATATACAGTACAGTAGACAGTAGACCAAATGTTTGGAAACATTACTATTTTTCATGTTTTTGAAAGAAGTTTCTTCTGCTCATCAAGCCTGCATTTATTTGATCAAAAATACAGAGAAAAAAATGTAATATTGTGATATATTATTACAATTTTAAAAAATTGTTTTTAAATGTATTATACTATAAATTATCATTTATTTCTGTGATGCAAAGCTGAAGTTTGAAACAGTTCTGCTGCTTAATATTTTTTCAGAACATGTGATACTTTTTTAGGATACTTTGATGAATAAAAAGTAAAAAAAAAAAAAAAGCTACGTTTTTAAAATATAAATATTTTGTAATAACAATATACACAACTGGTCAGTAATTTGGGGTCAGTAATTTTTCTTTCTTTCTTCTTTTTAAATAAAATCAATACTTTTATTCAGCAAGGACACTCATAAACACTCATAATAAATCAGAATATTAGAATGATTTGTGATAGACTGGATGTTACATGTGACACTGAAGGCTGGAGTAATGATGCTGAAAATTCAGCTTTGCATCACAGGAATAAATATATTTTTTTAAAAGTATATTCAAATAGAAAACTATTATTTTAAGTTGTAATAATAATTCACAATATTACTGTTTTTGTCTGTATTTTTGATCAAATAAATGCAGGCTTGATGAGCAGAAGAAACTTGTTTCAAAACATTAAAATAGTAATGTTTCCAAACTTTTGGTCTGTACTGTATATATTCAAAATAATTACAACTGAATAATTACATTTAAATATATAACATACAATTGTTGCATGTGCCCTCATTACAGTGTAATTATTATACAACTAATTACTGACTGATATTAATAAATATTAACCAATATTTACTATATAATTAAGGTTAGGAATTGGTTTCTCAAATAGTTGCTTGTACTTATGTACAATTTTCTGTTACTACTATAGTAAGTACATGTAAGATGTGTAACAAGGACACTAAAATAAAATGTACTATTAATAATATTCAAAATCCTGTCTAATTATAAACGCCCACCTCCCCAAAAAATGCTTTCACAAATCAGACTTTGTTGAAACTCTTTATTTTCAGGGCAATACAAAAAATACTTTCATGACCAGATAAATATTATACATACAGCATTTTAATGTTCATTATTAATATTATCATTAATGTGACTATGTCAGTTGATTAAAGACAGCCCTAACTCTATGTCAAAAGAAGGCGATAGTTCTTGCTGTTTTCTTCGGCTCCACTGAAAGACACCACATGTTCAACCACATATTGCAATATCTTCATTATAGCTATATCTCCAAGTAAACAAACAAACAAAACTTCATACATAGTGGTTTATTGAAATGAAAAGCAAGATGACCTTGTTCTTTTTTGGGACATTTTAATATTCTTCTTCACGTGGACAAGCTGAAAGCAGTCAGTGCTGACAGAAACAATGACATCCTTCCTTTTCCTAATCAAGGTTTGTTCACTTTTTTTCATCTAAAAGTCTGAACAGTTCATAGTGCGGCCAGTATGAGGCAAGTGCATCTTTAGACCTCAGTACTGGAAGCAACGCTGTACACATCCAAAGCTAGTTTGAAATGGACAAAAGACATCTGAAGACGGACGAGGTTTATACTTGCTCAGTATCGTTAGACGGAGCTCTGTTGCTGATCCCCAACACTTAAACATTAAATTCCAGTGAAATCTGGTCCGCAAGCAGCATTTAAGAGCAACTTGCACACACTGAGCTACTGAAGAAAGTCAGAATAAGGCACTATGACACAATGCAGTCCAGATCTGAAGTCACAACGGTCAGTTCTCAGCTTGTAAGTGCCACAATGCAAACAGGAAATGAAACGGGAATTTCGCCCTCGTAAAAGATTCCACTGGGATTTTCAAACCTTAAACACACACGAAGCACACAATAAGCAGAAGAGACGTGTTATTTGCAGGTAAGACTACACTGACGCCATTGAATCCAACAAAGCTACTGATGTGGCGCTTCCCGCTGTTCATAACAGCTGTGCGTTAAGAACTGTGATATTAGAAAGTACAACACTAGATTCTGGCTGCGTTCGGAATGGAATACTAGCGCTCTGCGTACTGCATACTGCACAGTATATACTATATAGTGCTTACTATTGTTTTAAAAACAGTATGTGAAACAGTCTGGATTATTATTACGATTTACTGATAATAAACATTTAAAACGGTAAGTGTGCATTGTCGTCACATGACGTCACCACGTAGTTTGTTTGGCGCATTTTGCGTAAAGTTTTTCTTCTTGCGTAGCGGAATGAAATGCCAGCATGTTTTTACGATCTACTATTTAAAAAATAGTATGTTAAATAGTGCACAGTTTGCAAACAGTAATTGTTGACGCACAACCTCATAATTATTCATATTTAATTCGGATCGTTTTCAAAAGGTTTTTCAGATTCATTTTACATTTTGCCCCGAATAAAAGATATGTAGCATGCTACAGTATTTTGAATTCAGCCAAAACTGTGTCTGGTGTTAGGTTTTTGTTTATTCATCACACTGGAAATTAAAAACGAATTTGAGCGCACTGCATTGTGGGATATAGTTATATAGTTTCTTCATACTGCATACTGTGCAACGTAGTGTAGCGTGTTGTGTGTTGAAACATGACCGTATTATTATTTTTATGCACATTTAATTATGTCTAGTAAATTTTTCTACTTTTTTGTTTCACATTTTAATCCAAATTTTATAGAAAAGGTTTCAAAAAGTTTGACGCACATAAAATATATGTATGTATTATGGCAACTGAAGCTAGTATTATTTCTTGTCAATTCATTACACTGGAAAAAAAAGAACCACAATGCATTGTGGGATATAACATTGCTACGTATACTGTTATTCCCTATAATAGTTTTTTTTTTTGCATTTTCATCCAATTTCGTGTTAAAAAAAGGCTAGTATTTGGTTAGTATGCCAGCCAAAATTGAGGCTAGTATTACATTTTGTTCATTCATAAAACAGAAATGAAAATAAAAAAGACAATTGGCATTGCATTATGGGATACAGAATGCCATCTGAAATGGTACGAGTAGTGTGATAGCGTGTTATTCCAAACATATCCGTTGTGTTTGGGCAAACCTCATTCCTGTCCACCTGACTAAGTTTAGACGCACAGAGGAATCATGGGAACTGTGATAATCTGGGCCACAGCTGAGGTATGAAGAGAGGACTTAATAAAAGGACTCTAATTGCATGAATCAACCTCATTTTAGCCCACAACTAGACCAACAAACGCAAAGAGAAGCGGGAAGCTACTCTATTAATTCTGCTAACAATAAATAACACGACAAAGCACACCAGAACATTCTTTCCTTATAACTACCTATAATTCATAACCTTACGAACATAATACAGTTCTAGAGTGGGATTCTCGAGCAGTGCATTCTAGAGGCGTTCGAAGCTTATCGTCACGCGACTCGTGCGAATAATGAAAGCTTACGGTCTGACATCATACTTCATGAGGAAAATTTGTCTTGTTTTTGGCTGCCAGGTTCAGATATTAATAGTTTCACATTATAAAACTTGATGCACTAGCATTGTGTAAGTTTAGTTATCGAGATCCTTATGGTAGGCTATCGCCAATGAGTGGCATACTATTGATACGTAAAACACACAGTCACGCAAAAAAACACGAACATAAAATATCAGCCCTATGTAAGAGGAAATCCATTCATACTCCAACATACAGCCAGTCAGTGGCGCTAATCCCGTGTGAGCCAATCACATTTAACTTTAACCAGTCAGCTGACAGTTACACAATCAATGATGTGTGACATCTCTAGCTCTGCATACAAGGAGCAGCCAATCATCCGTAACAATCATGATCCGTCGCGTCCAATCAGACGAGGCGTGTTCAGCTCTGGTCTTCTCGCAGTTCGCTGGGCAGGAACTTGTATTGCTGCTGTCGGATGTGGGCGAGCTTCTTCCGGGCTTCTTCTAACTCCCTCTCTTTTCTTAGCATCTCCTCCTGAGCTGCAATGATCTGGAAACAATGCAAAACTATTAGCCACTGAATGTGCAATATTTGTGAAAAATTAAGAATGGTTTCATGGTTTACTGCTTTTGAACCACAAATTATTTCTGGTCATGTTTCATGAATTAATGTGACATGAATGCAAAGGTTTACTAAAAGCCGTTTACAGACATTTGTTTGACTTGTGTTGCCTGAAAGCGACAAATGCAAATGAAATGGGAAACTTGTTCTTGTTGCATTCATGAATGTGATATGAATGCAACAAATTACTGTAATGGAAAGGTTTTATGAAATGCATTCTTCTGTTTCATGCACAAATCAATAAAACCTGACTGTTGATCATTGTGGCAATGTATGCAATAATGTGTTTTACAGGTTTGGTTGCTTGTGATGTATAAATGCAACAAATGCAGATGAATGCAATTTCTGCAAAAATGGCTTAAACAAATGAATTCTGCTCATTTTATGCATGAAGGTGACAAATGCAACAGATTACATAATTTTTATTTTTTAGCAACAGCTACCAAAAATGTTTTTTTTCTTGTGTTTTCTGCATAAATAAATGCAGCCTGATTGGAAAATCATTATGAATGGTTTGAACAAATTAGTTACGCTTGCATTGCATGAGTGTAAACATGAATGCAAGAATGATTTACAAAGATTTATTCTGCTCATTCCAAGCATAAACTCAACAATTTATTTAAGAACTGGTTTCTAAACAATGCACACAGAAATTCTTTATTTTCATGTTTCAAAAATGAGTTCCAATGTTTGTATTCAATGTTGAAGTTTCAGATCTAAAAAACGTTCTCTAATCAGTCTTGTGGATTGTTTAAAACAAGTTTCCTTAGGTGAAGACAGCCAAATCGTTTGTGGTACAATGATACATAAATAAAGCTTACAAATTACAGCCAAGGGATGCGTTTCCTTTCAGGTTTTTTTTTTTTAATTAGTTTTTCCTTCAGCTGCTGTCTCAGTGAAAGAGAGAAAAAGATTCATATTTTTAGTGCAATGTGTAATTTTAGCATAACTATGCTGGAAAAAAATGAGTCTGGATCTGCAATAGGCATCCCTTTATATTTTCCAAAGACAGTAACATTTTTGTGCATTTAAGGAATGAGATGGATAGATCAAGTCTTGAGCATCTGAAGAGGGGCTGACTCTTCTTTTTGTTGTGCTGGCAAGGATTCAATGTTGCATGCAAACACTCAACGGGCTTTCTCTGATGTTCACAATATCCCAATGCCCTTTCAAGATGAACACAAGACATGAAAGCATTCTGGGAGGAAGGAAGCTTTGAATGGGCAGACACACAGTCTTTAATTAATGTGCATTTGGCCCGGGATGAAATGTGAAAATGAGCTGTTTGCGGAAACGGCAGCCCAGTGTAAGATGGCAGCTGTGGATGCTTGGTACAAAAACACAGCTTTCAAACCCGGCTGACGGATTGGTAGATCCATAAATGTCACATTTCTTTTGAAAGGAGCACAGCATTACTTCAGAAGTCAAGGAATATTCAAAAACTGGAAAGAATCTCACCTGAGCAATTCCTCCTACAAATTTGGTTTTAACCACCACGCTGTTGTCTTCGGCTTTATCAAAGGCTGCTTTCTGCGCTGCCTTCACAAGGTTGTCAGACGCTCTCTTCACTGCGTTACCAGCAGCCTGTGCAAACACAAAACCAATTTCTTTTTAACTGAATAATTCACTTGGATCTCTCATGATTTTGTATCATTCAAGTGACTGTAACCTGTAATCTCCTCATAGCCTCTGAGTCCTGGTTTGCTTTGACTTTACAGGCCACCAGCAGCTGAGCGGTGGAAGCCGCCACCTGTTTGGCGGAGGAAATGAGCTTCTCCTCGCTGGCGTGACCCTGGACTGAAGCGTTAGCAGCCTCACACAGGTTACTAGTGGCGGCCGCAACCATTCGGGCCTGAAAGAGGTTAAGGTTTAAATGAATAATTGTCTTTTAGCTGATGCTTCTTGTAAAAAGAAATTTCACTTCAATTAAAATTGTTGATTTTAAGAACTTACAGCTGATATTAGACCCTGGGACCACTGGCCATCATCTACTGCATTGGCAGGGATGGAGCCCACCTACAGAAAAATATAAATACAGAAAAATATTAAAGTAGCAGTGCCATTTCAGTATTATTCATGTCCTATTATATAATGTTGTATACTATTATATCATTTGATTTTATTTTTAAAATGTTAACTTCATTTTAATTGTAAAGTTGTAGTAATTTTATGTGGTTTTCAATGTTTTATTTTCATTGCATTTTAGATTTAATAATTTCAGTGCTTCAGCTTCGTCTAGTTCAGATAATTGCGCAGGCAATTTCTGTTTCAGGTTTTCAAGTTAAAACAAACAATTACTTATTAATAGCAATAACTACATCGTAAAAGTAGACAAATGTAATAGCCTATGTTCCATGATTTTAGTACCTTGCCCTGTGCTACAAGCTCTCTTTGTGCGGCCGATGCAGATTTGACCAAAGCGCTGGTTGCTGCAGCGATGGACTTTGCCGCTTCCAGGATCTGCTCCTCAAAGTCTAGAGACTCATCGGCTTGCTGCGTAAATAAGAAAGCAAGAGACGTAACAAACTGTAGATTGTGGCCTTATTAACTGTAATGAATACTCTTGGCTCACTGGCTGATGGCTAGACATGAAACCATGATATTTCCTACAAATATATGCAGTTATTATAAAGATGAAATGCTTTATCTATGCTAATGGAGTGGCAAGAATCTTCTCACCAAGCCATTATGTCAAACTCCTTTGAAAGACAGATTTACATATGTTGCACTACACAAACAAAGAGTATTAGTTTGTTCATAACCAGCATATTACTAGTCTGCTTGTAATACATTTCCAGTACATATTGTATGTACACAATGTTAATTTTTGTATGCATGAAATGTGAAATGGAAGGAGCATTTCATTGTGGGATACGGTAAACTATGCAGTGTGGATGCTATGACAATATACATAATGCATACTGCAATAATATCACAAATAGTATGGTAAATATGCTATTTTGTACATTCTCTTTATTCCACTATAATGGAATACTAGCCTACAGTATACTGTACAGCATATAACTGTTTAAAAAAAACAAGTGAAAACCATACAGCAGTATGCCACACTGTTGTCACATGATGTGAAAATAACATTTACTTTGCATGTTGAATCCCTTCGGTTTTAAAAGTATGATGAAATAAATATTAGTGATGTTGCAAATGTTGCAGATATTTCTTCTAGTTAATTTATCAAACTGGAAATGGATGGTTACAACAAGTGCACTATGTGCTCTTGTTATACTAAAACTTTGATGAAAATGTGGTGCAAAAAGCATACTACATACTGTACTGCAATAATAGTCTTAGTAGTATGGCAGTATGCTATTTCAAACACAGCCCAAGCTGATAATAGGGAAAAGGTTAGATGTAACTTCGACAAAGTGATCTGAGAGTGACACCTTGTGGCATGGAGGTGCCACTTAGGTTCACACTGTTCAGAATCAACAGCGTCAAAGGAAACGGCACAACTCTAACGGACCTAAGACATAGCCTTGCATGCTACCTACACAAATTGATCTGTCTGAAGCCCCAAAAACACACACACGTTCATGAACAAGTCATAAACAGAACACACACAAGTCTGGAGACAGAGCAGGACACTGTAGGAATATGTTTGATATATAGTTGGACAGAATAACAACCTAATATATCAAACATATCAAACAGAGCCCTGCAGAAAGGCTTCCAGGTCTACCTCACCTCCAGAACGTGGGGGAAAGAGAGGAGAGGATAGGAGAGCACAAGAGAGCAGGGCATGCTGGGACAGCAGGGAAAAGACAAGGATAGATATACAGTAGGAGGGAACGCTAAAGAGGGAAGTGAGGAATGAAGATAGGGGAAACCGTAAGCTCCAAGGGCGATAATAAACACCAAGGACATTGTATCCTGATATGTGCTGAATTTCAGCATCATTGTAAAACATGTAACAGCGAACAAGCACCTTCATGTGCTATAATGTGCTACAGTCTTTGAAATGTGGTTTATCAGACTCTGCAGAGGCTAATGGAATGAAAAATCAACAATGAATGTCGAAATGGACTGAAGGTCACGACATTACAACAGCCTCCTGTTCATCCTTTTTTCCAGAATATATGAACCTGATCCGACTAACACAACATCGTGAGACAGAGTGTTAAAGAGCAGCTGGAGGGACAGACAGACAGACAGATATACAAGACGATAGATGGATGTTGTCTCTCTGTTCAGTGTTCTGTCTGTGGCAGTAAATGTGAGTCACTGACACACCCAAGGGGGGAAACGGTTTCAGCTCTGAGCGGCAAAATGTGGATGAATGGTTTTTAGGTGAAAAGCATCACTGACAGCTGAGCTATAATACAGATGGATGAAACAATAAAAGTGCTTCAGGGAAAATCATTTCTAAAAAGTGCTGACCTTCTTGGAGATGAGTTTCAGCATGCTCTAAAATGAAACTTCATGATACTACTGAATAATTGAGATGCAGGACAGATCACAAAACAGCCCAACAAACCAAAAACCAGACGATCTTTTCGATCTCAAATTTTGAACGTACAAAAACAATGACGAAGCTACACAGATGTGAGCAAAACTTCCCAAACACCAACAAGAACACCACATCCTGGTGTTCCACACCACATCCAAGTCTTGAAGTCCTAAAATGACAAAAATAACACCCCCCCCCCGAATACAAAAACAGGAATGAAATGATCCCGCAGCCCTTGGTGGAACTGATCTGACATAGCTGTGCTGGCGGGCTGAGCACAGCAGTGTGTGTGTGTTTGGATTCAGAAAATGTATGGATGGATGGAAGGATACCTTTGGTTTGGCTCTGGGCTTCAGCTGCTCCAGTTTCTTGGCCGCGGCCTCGATGGACGCAGCAGCACCCAGGAGCTCTGTCTCTGCTATCACCGTGGGGTCTTCTGGGTCCACCCACTCTGAACCTGAGAGGATGAGCAAACTAAGTCAACATGACACTCATTTTCAAATCACGTACATTACTGATATAGAATACATTCACACGGAAAGAGTAAACACATAGTATGACATGACAAAATAAACCAAGAAAAAAATGAAAGAAAAAAAAAACCATGCGATGGGGATTCGAACCAATAACCTCCTGTACAGAGAAAATCACATTCCACCACAAGACTCGTACAAAAATGAGAACTTTCCATCAAACACCAGTCACTATGTAGATGTTAATATTCTACAGAAACTGTTTATATATATATATTTATGCAAGGTAGAAAAAAAAAAAGCCACGTTTGCCAAATATAAGTTCTCTTTTAAATTAGAAAAAAACTGTTTACCATGGGAAATTTTGGTAAGGGCAGCAGTTTGTATTATTTATGATAATAAAAGGATGACACAACCTTTAATAACTATAACTTGAGGATAAACGCTGTTCTTAGTGCTGACTGGCAGGTTATTAAAGTCACAATCATTCATTAATTGCTTAGATGAACAAGCACATCTTTACGTTAATTGCCATTCATGTAACAAATGTGCTTTGCAAATACATTCTCATTTACTGACGTTCAAGAGGCTCTAAAAGACCTCTGTTTTGTTCAAACAGCTTGTGAAAACAGATGGTGAGAATGTGTTTGAGGATTATGTTAAACCTGAGGGAATTCAATGCTATCCCTTCTTCTCTTTTCTCTCACACTTTAACTCATTGTATGAGTGTGTGTGTCCATGCTGGTCAGTGACTCAAGTCCGTCTGCATGTGTTTGGCCTGACAGAGGAGAAAAACAACACTGTGTATCATACTCACCTCCATCTGTGGCAGAAAAGGAAAAACAACAAAGTAGTGTTATAGAAAAGAGCAAGAGAGCACCATCAGCCCAATGGCTCCATTAAACCTGCACAAGTTCAGCTCAATTGTCCTGAAATTTTCCCCATTACCTCTCAAACTCATAAACCATTACCAGGCCCGCAAGAGATCTGTGCTTGCGGAAACCTCAGCAGAATATGGAAACCCATCATTGGCAGAATTAAATTAAATGTGTTTGATTTTTCTCATTATATTTGGATTTTGGAATTTTTTTATAAATATATAAAAAAGGCAATAGGCAATATTGAAGTTAAAATGTCCATCTGCTTTTGCTCTCTCATATCAAAATACATCAAGATATCTGTTTGAACTTGTTTTTGTCAGTTTTTACTTGCAAATGGTGTTTGATCTGTGCATATTTCTCTCCTGATTCTGACTTTTTCCAGAATATTAAGGATTGTGTTTCTCCATCAATATTCAATAAAGACAAATACTTTGGGACCAAAAAATGCAAAAATTTTAATTACTGTAGCATATCGTTTTGTGCGTGCTCACCTTTCATGGCTTCGGCAGTCTGGATGAGCTCTGTGACTGAGCCCGCCACTTTCTTGGACAGCACGGCCAACTGCTGTTTCTGTTCGGCTGTGGGTTTCTGCAGGACCTGTGTGGAGTAAACACTTGAGGTTAATCACAGAAACCCAAGCACAAACACATCCTGTAAAAGCTGTCTGCGCGCCCACTCACGAGCAGGACGTGTTCGAGCAAGTCGATGTATCCGGTGGTGCACTCGATGCCGTAGAGCAGAGCTTTATTCCTCACATCCTCGCTCACTTCTGGGTGGTACGCGGCTTGCTGCAAGACACAAACACACATTTATAGTACTTGATGATTAGCTCCGGATGGAATCTGCAGATTTTGGGGATTTTGAGGGAAAAATCTCTAGCTTTATAAGAATGTGTGGAATGAGGGAACTGCATTACATCATGAAGACACTAGAGGGCATAATTTAGGAGTCAAAAGTAGGTTAGTGCCAAATGACATTGAGAAATAGAGCAAACGGCATTCATTGCACATCATGAAGAGTGTACATAAACACATTTTGTTGGAATTCAAGTGTTACAGTTGGTCAGCATACGGTGAGATTGTGTTTGTGTGAAAGGGCATATGTCCGTGTGATGGTGGATAAGCACCTTGCAGGTGGTCAGCATGTCGGAGATGGCTTTGCGGCTCAGGTTGGCAGTGGATATCACGTCCTCCTGCTGAGCAGAGTTGCCTGCTGCCACAGCTTTGGCTGTTGCAACGGTGATGCCCTTGGTCATGCGGATGAACTCTTCCGGGGTGGTAGATTTCTCCGGAACGTCCTTGGACTGGAAAAACTGGAAAGCAGATTATGCAACAGTCAGGGAAATTAAGAAATATTTGATGAATAACAGAAATAACATCTACAGATCTTAAGTGAATCGTACATTTTTTGAATCGGTCACATTACCAGGGACGATTTTCTGTGCACTAATACAGTAATGTCATCAGGATTTCCTAAAGTCCTGATGGGCATCTGATAACAGGAGCATTAAATCAAAAGATAAATCTCTTGCCTTCCTGTACCACTATTTCAATCTGTCACACGGCCTGTGATAAGTGGAGTAGGGATGCCCATGGGAGAAGGAGAACGAGGAGTAGGTGGAGGACAGGCAAACACTCGCATGGTGTATTATTCTGTATTACCAGTACATATTACAGATGGATGAGTTTTTAACTCTGTCTGGGCTAAAATTAATTAGGCTGGACCTAATTGTTACTATTTCACAGCCAGATTGTAATACAAGTTGATTGTATTAGAATCTTAATTAAAATCAAAATGAGCATGACATGTACTAACTATTTCCAAGTGCTTAAAAGAATAGAAGATGGCAATTTGACAAATGTCTCTGTTTTGTTTTATCCATACAATGTTGTTTAGATCCCATTGACTTTTAAAATATCTTCTTTTGTGTTCCAGAAAAGAGAGTCATTCAGATTTGGAACAGCATGAGGGTGAAAAAATAATGACTGTATGTTCCCTTTTAAGGGACTTTTTTTTCAAGTGTGGAAAGCACATTATCTCTTGGAATATTTTAATATTCAAACAAAGAAAGTTCCGTACAGTGAGTTCCTGTTTGATGCACTCAATAGTGGCTTCAAGAGCCCTCGTCCCGCGAGTGGCCTCATCTTCCACCGCTTTCACAGTTTTCAGCAGAGAGGTCACATTCGTCACCATCACCTGTAAAACATAGGGAAGTCAAAGTCTCGGACTGGCTTGGGACTCTTGTTTACTGCTTTATTGATCACAGCATACGTGCACTCAACTAGACAACAGTTTTGTGGCCAGTTTTACACCTAAGAAAATGAAATATGGTCAGATGCAATACTACGACAAGAACAGCTAAATCGAACAGTTCAGTGAAATATAAGACAGGTCAACCAGATAATGTTTATTTTAAGGTAAAACATTCAAATCTACTGTAAATCATACATCAAAACATCAGCATATAGTCAGGTGATCAAACGGGACCTTTTAATGGACCACAGCTGAGGTCTGTAATGGATTATAAATCTTGCATTAGGCAACATTTTAAACACAAAAGAAAAAAGAAGGAAACCTTAAAAACAAAAGAGGGCCTAAGACAAAGCCCTGAGGGATGCCATGACTACTTTCAACACACACTGAATAAACTAACATATACAATGTCTAAAGCAAAATCTCAGAGGAACTGAAGTCACCATATGTTGGAAGAATGTAAAAATATTTCCATTAAGGTCACAACTGCATAACACTTCATTATTTCAGTATGTTAAATAAAACATATCATGTTGCATGTATGTGGAAGTTAATCCAAGAGGTTAAACAGCACCAGGTGAATAATTAAGGGATTAGAAAGTGCTCATTTTCTGTTTAAACAAGCCTATAGATAGTTCTATTCACTTCACATGATAAACAGTATGCACTGATCCACAGAATAACTGCAGAAACGAGTGCCGTTGTAATTTTCTTTTTTTTATTAGCTTTACAAAATTAATTCGTATTGCCATGTACCAGATCATACATGGCATTGGGAGAGAAGACAGAAAAAGGAAGAGAAGGGAAGGAAGCAGTCCTTATGCTGCATACACACACACACAGCTTGGTTCTGTACCCCGCTGCGTGGCCACTGAGTCACTCACATACACACTATGATCACTGTAAGATAGGGTTTGATTTGTGGCCACACACCAAGATGACAGCTAAAGGAGACAGCACCCAGCCAAGAAAATGAGAGACAGGGCCAGCTGTTAGACAGGTGTACACACACACACACACACACAGGGATAGTCATCGGAATAAGATATGATCCTCACTAAGACACATAATGGCTTTCTTACAAACAGGAACGTACAGACATGCACACGACATTCTTCAACCAACCATACCTTGGCGGCACTTTTCAGCTGATACATGGACGGATCGTCGGCTGCCTTGCCCGCGGCACATTTAGTGGCACTAATCAGCTCAGCCAAAGCTTTAGCGACATCTCTGATTGCATTTATCAGTACAACCTGAAAGAGATATAGAGAGAGAAGACTTTATAACAACCACCTTTAGTCATGATATGCCACTGGCTTTATCCACTCCCATAATGCATTGCACTCCTCCAGGGGTGCAGTTCTATATCAGAACCACTTACATAATACCATACAATAAATTATGATTTTTTAATCCTCAACTGGTAATTTAGATTTTGGGCAAAGATGTGTCATGATACATGCCACTGGCTGTTAGAGTGAGTCAGAGAGTGTCTGCACCCAAATGTCGAGATTTGAGAATCTAATGAGCTAATGATATTCTCATTACACTCTCTGTCAGGGGTTAAAAAAGGATAAATATAGTCCAGGATAAAAATATAGGCGCAGACAGAATTAGAACACACTGGGCATTGGGTAATGTCTGAAATTTTGGTGCCGTGAAAATATTATGACAGATTATAACCGTGAAACACGCACCTGTGTCTCAGGGTCCTCTGATCCCATGCTCGCAGCGCCCAGTTTGACCACGTCAGTGAGCTGTGTGATGGTTTTGGCAGAGGACTGGGCCGCCTGGGCTAGTTTGTCCTGGCTCGATGCAGCACCAGACACAAGCAGCTTGGTGTCCTCGACCAAAGCTTTAGCGGTTTTCAATATGTTCTCTCTGAAGTGTGCAGGAACAAATAGGCTTCAGATAACTCAATGAGACACCCAAGATTATGCTGACGTTAATAAAGCAAACATTTGACATTTTATGTATGAGATGCTGAAACTGTTATGTTCCACTAGGTCTTACCTGTGGTCTGCGAAAGACTCTTCGTTCTCTGCATTTAGCGTGCCGGCAGAGGCGAACATGATGGTTGTGTCCAGATCAGCAATGATGCCGGAGACAGAACTGGCTGCAGTTATGCAGGCCTGAGTTCCTTTATTACCAGCCTGCAGCGCTGATAACACCATGGACACCTGCAGGAGAGAGTGGATCACACTTCATTATAAACTCCATAGGCAGAGCTGGGACAGTTTTCCAAGCCTATAGCACTTTACTTCAGCATTAATAACAAAATTAATAACTTTTCATTTATTTTATTCAATCTATTAAATATATTAACATTAAAATTACAGTTTTTTTATTTGCACAAATAATAACAACAATAATATTTTTGTAAGGTTTTGATTGTTATATAATTTAAATAGTTCAATTAGAAATACATATATTACATACGTTGTATTGTATTATAATTATAAATAAACAGATTTAAAAGATTGTTTAATATAATTACATAATTTAAATAGACGACAGAAATAGATAACAATATTTAGATAAATTGACAATAAATATACAAATATGATAATATTGATATATAATAACAATAATTTCAGAATGTCTTGTATATAAAAAATATAATTAAAAATTCAATAAGAAGTACAGATATTTATAAAGAGAAATTGTTTTATAAAGTAAAAATATTATGATTTTTATTAAAAATTAAAAATTATAATATTCGAAAAATAGTATACTTTTTATTAAAAATATAACAATAAATTATGCATTTCTAAGTACTATTTAAATTATTATATATAAAAATGTACCAACATTATTATTTATAAATATTATTATACATGAAACAATTTAAATGATTTAAATCAAGCAATTACATGAAGTATCCTTTTGACAACTTATTTACAATTACAATACAAATATGTATTTTTTCTAGAGAGAGAGAGAGAGAGAGAGAGAGAGAAAGAACGACATCACGAGTTGTCATCACGAGTACATGAAAAGCAATAAGGAGGGATTCGAATGCAACATCTCTATTCATGTTTAATATAGAAATGACTGCAGGGAGAGCTGAGGTTTGAACTGAATGGGGCCGGTGGGGGACGTAGACACATTTAACAGAGCTCATTTAAAGCAGTGAGGGGTCACAGCACCAGCACAGCGGGACAGACCGACTCCAGCTACTGAGATGTAATCAAAGACAATTTGACACACTGACAAATGTCATCTACTGTATACAGTCCCAACTGGGGCTTCCGGCATTCATTCCAACAACAGTAGCAAAACAGCTGGAACACAAAGAATGAAAAGTGCAGTCACTAAAAATAAGCAGGAGACTCTCATTGTGTCTGTCTGAGCGTGAGTGTTTGCCAGGGCATTGCTATGCAGTTTCTACAGTGTTGCTGCTGGTTCTATGGCTGTTGTTATACTGTTGATATCATGTAGCAAGTTTAGCTGGAAGAGTGTCGTTATATGATGACTAGGGTGTTGTGTGTGGTTGCACAGGTGTTGCTTTTTTAAAGTATTGTAGCTATGTGGTTGCTAGAGTGTTGTGGTCAGTTGAAAGTGTTGCATTGTGATTGTTGTAGTGGGTATCAATAACATTAATATGTGGTTTCTAGGGCAATAACGGTGGTTGCTACAGTGTTTAACTGTCTATGTTGCTAGGATGTTATGGGTAGTCGACAGGGTGGTGCTATGTGATTGGAAGGCTGTTGTGACTGCCCAACAGGGGTGTTGCTATGTTTTTTAGGGTGTTGTTGGTGGTTGCCAGAAGAGATTGACCGATATGGGTTTTTCTAAAGCCGATGCCGATGTTTAGAGGTCAGGGTCAGCTGATGGCCGATATGTGCTGCCGATTTTTAGGGCCGATATCTTGAAGTTTTCCCCTTCATTTGCATTCTAAAATGTCACACTAATAATAAGTGGATGCACAACATTTCTAAACTTACCATCATTTATTGAGCACTGACTTGAACCATCTCTCGAATCTTAATTTTGTGCACTGCACAGTATTAAAAAAAAAAATTATCCAAAGTTAACCAAAAAAAAAAAAAATCAATTAAACAATTTAAACATTTTGCAGAACAGGATCAAATAATGTACTGGTCATAATACTTGCATAAAATGTTTGATGTGAAAAAAGCGGTTCACTGACTGCGCAGCACAGCCACAAGCGCCACAGTTACGTTTGGGATCATTTTATTTTTAATACTATAGTGTCATTTGAAAGCATTGCAATTGCGTTTTAAAATACAACAACGAACACCACGAAACCATTTAAAGAGGCGCATTCAGCGGTCTCCTTGATGGGAAACAGTCTGCAAAGTATAAATGATCTCAAACGTATGGCACGCTATCAAATGATCATAATCACATCTATTCATTTTACAGTCCTGCTACTAGCATTTTATTCAGACTAAAACCCGGTTAATTCGGGTGAGAAAGCTTTTTTCCAAGTGGCTTTTGCAAATAATAATAATATCATCGCTGCAGACGCATTTTGCAGCTTTAAGGTTATTAATTGATCGTTAATTTAAACTACGATCGATCATGGAAATTATTGAATATTGACATCCGTAAATGCAAATGAGTTGGATGGGAACCTGGCTATTGTCTGCATCAAAACAATGTCTCAAAACAAATGTCATTCACCGTTCTGGGCAGCTCCAGCACAGCTGTCTCTCCGAGCGCGGTGCTGTCTGAGAGCGGGGCGGAGTAACGCTGGAGTGTGTGTGAGAGCTGCCAACTTCTCCACCCCATTTACAGAGTGAAATTCTCTGACTACCTTTATATCCCAGGTCTGTTGTTGAATCTTACAAAAGTTTTGGCTTGGAGTGCTTCACATGTGCAGTAGCACTTTCCAGCGCACCAATAGCATGGGGCTGCCCACCGACGTGCCTGACTTTAAATCGGCGCTACTAAAAAAATGACAAATATCGGCCCGATATATCGGTCGACCTCTAGTTGCCAGTGTGATGTTAGGTTGTTGTGGGTGGTAGCATAGGTGTTTATATGCTATTCCTATGGTGTTGTCAGTAATCAACAGGGTGTTGCTATGCTATTTTTAGGGTGTTTTGGTGGTTTCCAAAGTGATGCTAAAGTGTCTTAGGTAGTTGCTATGTTATTACTAAGGCGTTTTGGGTGGTATCACCCCCTCTAATGTCCGTATGATATTCTGGTCTCAATTTTAGTTTCAATATAATTTTCTATGTAAATATGAGCCTTAGCAAGTGCAGCATACCTCTAAATAAATTAGCAGTTTTTTTAAGTGCAGTCAGAAGAGGCTTTAAAAACAAAATTATTTTCTAATACCGTGATAAAAAGTAAATAGAAACAAAACAAAGTAATGCAGCAAACTACACAGAAGAAACGGCGTCCCGTGGTCCCGAGCGAGCCTACCTTCTCTGTGACGGCGCGGGCGTACTCGATCAGCTCTCTCTTGGTGAAACTGTCCGTCGGGCTCATCTGCAGGGCTCCGGCCTTCTGGACCAGATAGATGCAGCCGTGACCCAACTCCTGCACCCGAGTCTTGATCTGAGATCCCACCTAGAAACAGCCATGATATCAAGTCTAAGAAAGAGTGAGCTCGCGTCCAAATCAGAGTGAATCTGGCTCTGAATCTGAATGTATTCGTGCTCTGTGACGGCTCTAAAAGCCACTGCCTCCGTTCAACCAAGCTCTATCCAATAATTAAGAAGTGATTGTGACGGCCTTTGAGGGGGCCCGAAAGCACTGTATGTTCATTACCTGACACACAGATCCATGGGTGGGTGGCTCTTCATTATGAATATCACAACGGGCTTTTAATGCTTGTGGGGGTGCACGGCTGCTATGGTAACAGTATCAGCCGCTTATGTGAAAAAAAGATAGTGAAGAGAGCTGGTGGCTACTGCGTCCATGTGTTTTTTTTTTTAAAGTGAAGAGAGCAAAGGTGTGAAATGTATCAGCTGATATTCGCACCTTTGTTCACAGGATTAACACCATGCAAAATGGAAGTATAAGGTTAGCTACAGTATACTACACTGACCAAGTTGCATGTTTTTGCACTAAATCACTAAATAGGAAGGTGTGAATAAGTTTATTTTTCTTATATTTCAGTGCTTATGATACACTATTGTGGATGAGATTTCAGAGTGAATAATTATTAAGTTTTCAGAAAATACCCTAGCACAAATTTATCTATTTCTCACACAAATCTATCGAATGGCTTCAGAAATTTGATTATAGTACACTAGTGCCAATAAGATGGTTTAAAAGATTTTTACATTAACTTTCTGTTAGAACAAAAGTATATTAACTTTATTTTAATGAACAACTACTTTATTTATTTCCTTTTAGTTTTTCTACACTTATTTTCCTTATATATTAATACATCTAAAACTATTAAGAATTGTTAGTGTCAAATGATTAATCGCTATTAACTGCATCCAAAATAAACAAGTTTGATTAGATAATATATGTGTGTGTACAGTATATATTTATTATTTATATATAAATGTATGTATAAATATATAAGTGTATATTTTGAAAGTATGTACACGTATTTACATTCATACTGTATATTTGTATTCATATAATTTATATTATATATAAATATATTTAATATATAAAAATAACATTTTTCTTAAATATATACATGTATGTGCAGATAAGTCAGTTTGAATACTTCATTTTGTCTTTAAAATGGAACCTTCTGGTGTTGAGAAGTGCGTTAATTTTGATAAATGAAAAATGTTATTCTTATTTAGTGAAAAAAAAAAACCCTGTGAATTAAAGTTTTTATTTATATTTTTGAACTCAGTCTTATCAAATTAGGTAATATAATGCATTTTTTTTGTCAAAATGCAGGCCTATATAATAATATTGTGCACAAGTCATATAAAACATTTATGACATTTAGGGTCTTCCCTACCCCCTCTCAAAGTTCAATAGTTCATCGTTTCATTGCACAGTATGTTAAAGAGCATTCTTGACTTCCAAAGGCCTGCTTTTGTGTTTCACAGAAGAACAATCAGTGATCTGTTTCCTTAAGTCTGGAGTTTATGTGAGGGTTAGGCCATCTGCGCGTCCATTAGCGTGTCTGTAAATGTGCATTTCTCAGATCAATGCTCCTGTGGGGCTAGAGACACACTTGCTGCACTGATCCTCACCTCCTCTAGCTCAGCAGTGGCAGCTGCCAGACGGCCTTGTTGTGCCAGCTGGCTGTAATCCACCGTCACCTGAGACGCCAGTCCACCCAGCTCCTCCGGACAGGTCACTGACTTCGTCATCTAGGGTCACATAACAGAAGCATAAGCTGGGATACTGTGACTAAAAATGTTGAAGCGTTTTAAGTGAGCGTCCTCACCATTTCCTGTGCAGTAATGGCGATGGCTTTTGAAAACTTCACCATGGTGGTCTGGTAATCCACAAAAGTGCCGTCAGGCTCTGGCGGTGTACCTTCATCCATCTGCGAAGTAAAGAGACCCCGAATAACAGTGATGTAAAGCTGGATCCAGTCCTAATACAAATGACCATCTTTGCGTGATTCATATGCACGACGCTGCGATCAATCCCGCAGAAAATGATCAGAGTGCAGATATTCAATTGGCTGCCATTGTCTTCCAGCGTGAGTCATGACAGAATAATGAAAGATTGCGTGCATCCAGAGCTGATAAATGGAGATGTTGTGCCAATTCAGTCTAATAATGAGATCGAGAGGCAGCTGTAGTATCTGTGGCACATTAACATACGAGTGCCAGCTAGAGGTGCCTTTGATCAGAAAGCATTCTACAAAAAGAATAGATTTTAATAAAAAGGGGAATTTACATAAAAAAAAAAATCAATTTTTTTTATTATAAATTATTAAAAACACACACACACACACACACACACACACACACACACACACACACACACATATATAAAGGGGGTGTTTTTTTTATTAAACTATGTTTTACTGAACAAATTGCTATTTCTTTAAATTAATTTGATTAGAATTAAAATGTTTTTTAAATGTACCTCATAAAAATAGAAATCTATAAAAATCTACCTCTGCTCTAATCTATAGAGAGCCCTTTTACATTAGCCCTACTATAAGGTTACAATTAACACCAGAGCCCAAACTTAAATTTAATTACTATCCATTTTTAATAATCAACACTAAAATAAAAAATACAAATACAAAATTGCGCAAACATGTAAATGGCACTCAACGCAGTTGTTTAAAAACAATTTTTTTTAAGTATTTATTTTTTAGATATTATTAGTATTTGTCAATAGCATTACTGCTTTCAAGATTTAAAATAATTTTAGAAATATTATATATAAACGCTGATTAAACCATTTAGTAGCCATTACAAAAACACAAACACATTTAAATATATCTGACTAAATAAGACTGTGAATGAGTTTATGTTTCTATATTTAAGTGTTTATGATATACAAATGCAGGTGAAATTTGAGAGTAAATAATGACTTCCTTTTTATGTCTGGCACCAAAATTTATAAATAAATAATCTATAATATATTTTAATTGTCTGTATGGGTCAAACTGTTATTTTTTTTAATTTTTAATTTTTTTTTTACACTTATTGTTTATGTTAATCATCATCATCATCAAAAAAAAAAAATAATAGTAGGATTAAATTTTTTTTAAGGATTATTATTATCATTATATGGACTTTTTTGATATTAGAAAAATAAATTATATATTAGACTTGGAAACACAGTCATCCACTAATTTTCAGTGTGGAGTCACTAACCCTTCCAATGGACTCAGCGATGGACTCCACCATGCCGCCCACCATCCCGCCCTCACTGGCCGCTTCGTTTAGGGTCACCATGATGTCATCAACTGCCTCCTTCATCAACTGGGCCGCTTCAGCTATGGCATCATGGGTGTGGGTCGCCTACAAAAAAAAATAAAATAAATGGTGGCTGATGGGTTAAAGATGGCCAATGTAGACCCATTAGCACCACTTCATTAACATACAGATGACAAAAGTCTGAAGCTCTGGGAATGTGTCGTCGGATGCTGCAGGTGGTTTCAGAACATCAAGCTTTTTTCATAACCCCCCCCCCCCATGTGTTGTTCTTCCCATGGGTCGTACCTTAGGGTTTCCTCCGCCCTCTTTGGCAGCGTAGAGCATCTGTAGAGCAGATTCAAACAGGGTTTTGGTTTGATCCAGTATGTTCATCTGCTGCTGGTGGTCGGCATGTTTAGACGCCAGTCCCACCGACGCCACAATCGCTGGCTCGAAGTAGCTTGCTAACTGAGTCACCTGGGAAAAACACACACGTGTAAGGACTATCTGGCATGCAAACATAGTTTCCTGTGTATATTTCAGGCAAGAGCGATGTATAGAGTGAACTCATACAACTTCTTTATTCTCCAGCTATTTATTGGAACGACAAGCTGACAAACACTACAGACAGCAGGCATCAGTCTCACTGCAACAAACAAAGCCGGATTTAATTAAAACCTGTTTTTAGACATGCTGTCATAATGTGATCAATAAACTTTGTTTGTTCAAGTGGCACTGTGTGATTTGCACAAAAAAGACGTAATATATGAAAGTATGAAGAAGGTTGTTGATCCAGGAACATTTGGTATTTGGCAACATTATTTGCCGTTCCACATTTAAAGTGTGTCCGTTACCTTGTGTCCGAGCTGAGCGGCTTCCCCTCGCGCTGCAGTGGAGATGGGGTCAATGAGGTGGCCGATCTCCTGCACGGCGGACGTCAGCTGCTCCTGCAAAGCCTGATGGGAGCAGAATCACCAAAATGGTAAAATACTAAAATAATACTGGCATACCAAGGTTAAAGTGGGTATATAATATAAAAAATATGTTACTAGCATATTGGCTTTTTATTAGAGACATAGAGATGCCTTATTTTGCCTTAGATATTTTAGATCACTTAAAGGGTTACTTCACCCCAAAATGAAAATGTGGTTATTAATCACTCACCCCCATGTCGTTCCAAACCCGTAAAAGTTTCGTTCTTCTACACAATTTAAGATATTTTGGATGAAGTTTACAGAGGCAAAAGTTGCAGGTAAGAGTTACTAGTTGTGACTTTTAAAGACACGGTATCAAATTATTAAACTATTAAAGGTACAATAAATCTGCTTGATTCAGAGGGTGAAATTGGTCATAAAAACTATATTACAATGCATAGTTGAGATATTAAATGGAAAAAGGAACAACATTGCCCTCTCTAACAATAATACTAACATTATCACCAGTAAAAAACTTTAACAAAAAACTCTGTTTTTTAACAAACTAAAATACACAATTATTATTCCCCGAAAGGCATTTTGATACAAATCAAAAAAGGGCTGTTATTGTTAAATAAAACTAAAACAATTAAAAACTGACAACTACTACAAATTATGAATATTATAGAAGTATTTAAATAATGCTAAAATAACACTGAATCTCTGATATGGAGAACTGGAGGCTTAAAGTAAAGAAATTACTTGTAAAACTAGCAAATAAATAGATTTAAAAAAAGTGTAATTGTTTAAAAATGTAGTTCAATGAAAATTTTAAATGCAACATTTTATAGGTGTGTGTCTTAAAATCCAGTTGAAAGTTCATTAGCTGCTCCCATATTTGAACTTCAATTTTTTTGAACAACATGGCAGTGCATAGCATTTATACAATGCTATATAAATGTTCTATTTCAAAATGTACTTTTTACAAAAAAAATACATGCATATGTCTATTTATTTGTTAAATTTGTAGTTGAAAAATTTTATGTACTTACATTTTAATTTGTAAATAAATGCACTGATGATTCATTTAATTTGTAATGTTTTGTTTTTTTAAGCAGCACTCCTAGCCCTCCATAGATTCATAACACTTGATGTCACAACACAAGCTGTTGTAGACCTAATAGAAAGTAAGAGTGTACCAGAGCAACATTAATGAAACGTAATGTTACTATAGAGTGCTGGCAGCTTTTGACACAGACAGGTGTTATTGGTGTACCTCCAGAGAGATGTCGTCTCTGCGCGGCAGACTCTGACCCACGGCGGCGAGGGACACCTGCTCGATGTCCCTGATGCTCTTGTTGATGCTGTCGATGGACTGGTCACACTCCCGCTGCCCAGGGGCCTTGTCCCTGTCACAACAGAGGAGACGAGCTTGCTACAGGGTTGCCGTGGGCTGTTTTTCAGCTTAACTGAATTTGATTTTTCAACTCAATCCAGTTATTGTACATTACAGTTTCAGAAAACAGGAAAGTCAGTTCAGACGTGGGTGTTTTTGCTCTCTCTCTTTCACACACACACACAGGGCTGGCTGAGCTCCAGCTCTGATTGGTTGATCTGGGAGGACAGTGTGTGGAGGGCAGCCAGATGGGCAGCGTGCCGAGCCGCTGTTCCTGCTTCTGCTGAGAGCGTTACAGTCGAGAAGACACCGTCACTGCTCTCAGATCAGGTCGTCTGTATACTCTCCGTGCAGGAGCATGGATGAGTGTCTGATGTGTGTTCAGTCTCCTCAAGCTACATCAATCAACCTCAGTGCTCTCAGTGGAGAGAGAAACCCACAAAGAGTCACTTACTGCAAAATACAACCCAGTGACACCAGACACAGTCTGTTATTTAGCTATTATTTACAGAGTCTTCGAATCAACCCTTCAGAAAAAAACAGACCTATTGTACAACTACTGTCGGCTTCTGGAAAAGAAAAATATTAAATGTAAACTACCGTGTTTATTTGTTATTATTACTATTAATTATTTTCATAGATGCAGGACTTTTTAAGCTTTTATCAAAACCTCTCAAACAACCATAAAATTTACTGAAAAAAAAAAAAAATTATATATATATATATATATTTATATATATTTATTTATTTATGGTCACTGTTAACTGAATTAAAGCACAAGCGATTTTGTAAAATAAAGGAAAAGAAAGAAAGAAAGAAAGAAAGAAAGAAAAGGCTATATGTTGGTTAATTGATTATTAAAGACATAAAAACAAAACATTTTTAATACTCAGTAATATTTTTTAAATATTTTTAAAAGATATATCTTATGCTCTTATGCTAAAACAGTAAAACAGAAATAATTTTGTTGAACAAATCATTTACTGAAATGGTTACACTGGGAACTGTTTTCTATGTAAAAGATTGAATTAATTAAATATTGAATTAATACATTTTCAGCATCATCACTCCGGTCAAGACTCTTTGCTGAACAGAGAGTCCAAAAGAACAGCATTTATTTGAGATAGAAATCTTTGTAACATTATGAATGTCATTACTGTCAATTTGATCAATTTAACGCATCCCTCCTGAATAAAACATTTTTATATTCAATAAAGCTAATCTAACTGATGCCAAACTTTAGTGCGTCTAATTAAAAACTAGATCTAAACAAGATATTATCATATTAGGAAACAGACAACAAATAATAAACAGAGACACACTGTATTTATTAAATATACTGTATATTTAAAAGTGTACTAAATAAAACACACCCGTGAAATTGTTAAATGATTATTATGAGAGTTTTATGTATTTATACATTAATGTGCTGAACTGTTTATGTATCAATTTAATATAATAATATTCTCTATTCATTGGCTTGCCCTGGTTTTCCATTCCACTGCTTACTTATTGGAGATATCACTTCCCCCTGGAGCTGTAACATGCACGGGAAGATTTGAGAAGAAAACGAGAGCATGTCTGAGGACTGAACAGCTGCTACTGTTAATAACACTTGCTCTTCAGTTATTTATTACAAGATGAAATTAAAACTCATCTTTTACCCGCATTATTATTATTTATCACCTGATGGAGACTGAAGCTGCAAGCTTTTCACATTCACCAAACCGCTGAATCAGGTGTTTATTTGCATGCTGCTGACCTGATGGACGTGATGAGGCTCTTGATGGAGTCTGACACGGTGCGGGAATGGCCTGCCAGGATGGACCAGGTGGGCGGGTCTTTGGGGTTAAGGATGAGAGAGCGGGCGGTCTCTAATAAGTGGGTGGAGCTGTCTAGCATTGAACGGGCTGAGCGAACGATCGGCTCCTGCGCTGCTGAACCCTGGGAATGGTAAGAAATAAGTTTTTTATTGTATAATTCTTAAAGTTTTATAATGTATTTACAATGTTCATAATATATATATATATATATATATATATATATATATATATATATATATATATATATATATGTATGTATATATATGTATATTCGTTATATAACCCATCCATCAAAAAACATAAAATGCAAAAAAGTGATGAATCACCAAAATTGTTGGAATGTTCATACAAACACACTTTCAGTCCTAAATAATTCTAGATTAAAAACATGCAAGAAGCTGCTGTAGGAACAGAACCAAACTCCCACAAACCCCAGAAACAGACTGAGGAGATAAAATTGTCAGGGACTTGGGTAAAAAAAAAAAAAAAAAACCCTTGCAAAACTCCTGCACTCACTGATCTTTTAGACTTCCTGTGAGGAAGTTCAGTGTCAAACAGTCAGTGCACGGAGAGAAACCACTTTGTTTTGGCACAAGATTACAGGCAACATTTCAAAGACAGAGAAGTCATCTAGTTATTTACGAAGTCAGTGTAGGCACATTTAACAAGGAAATACTTGTAAAATGCAAGATATTTGCAGTTACTTTTGGAACCATTGACTGATGGTAAAAAAAAAGACAAACAAATCAACCTTTGCTTGTCTCTGAGCAACCCACGCTGTGTTGTTTCTTTCCTGATTGAATTGCTTGAGTGAATAATTCAATAACTCACTCATAAAACAGACACTTGTTTTGTTTCTAAATGAATCAGTCCTTTTTAACTAATTATTTTAATAAATGATTCAATCACTCACTCAAAAACACAGTGAATTGATTAATTGCTGAATACATGGAATAGGTTGCGTAAACGATTCAATCACTCACTCATAAAGACAGTCAATTGATTAATTGCTGAATACATGGAATAGGTTGAGTAAACGATTCAATGACTCACTCATAAAGACAGTCAATTGATTAATTGCTGAATACATGGAATAGGTTGAGTAAACGATTCAATCACTCACTCATAAAGACAGTCAATTGATTAATTGCTGAATACATGGAATACGTTGAGTAAACGATTCAATGACTCACTCATAAAGACAGTCAATTGATTAATTGCTGAATACATGGAATACGTTGAGTAAAAGATTCAATGACTCACTCATAAAGACAGTCAATTGATTAATTGCTGAATACATGGAACAGGTTGAGTAAACGATTCAATGACTCACTCATAAAGACAGTCAATTGATTAATTGCTGAATACATGGAACAGGTGGATTAAACGATTCAATGACTCACTCATAAAGACAGTCAAATTGATTAATTGCTGAATACATGGAACAGGTTGAGTAAACGATTCAATGACTCACTCATAAAGACAGTCAATTGATTAATTGCTGAATACATGGAATACGTTGAGTAAACGATTCAATGACTCACTCATAAAGACAGTCAATTGATTAATTGCTGAATACATGGAACAGGTGGATTAAACGATTCAATGACTCACTCAAAGACAGTCAATTGATTAATTGCTGAATACATGGAACAGGTTGAGTAAACGATTCAATGACTCACTCATAAAGACAGTCAATTGATTAATTGCTGAATACATGGAACAGGTGGATTAAACGATTCAATGACTCACTCATAAAGACAGTCAATTGATCAATTGCTGAATACATGGAATAGGTTGAGTAAACGATTCAATCACTCACTCATAAAGACAGTAAATTGATTAATTGCTGAATACATGGAATACGTTGAGTAAACGATTCAATGACTCACTCATAAAGACAGTCAATTGATTAATTGCTCAATACATGGAACAGGTGGATTAAACGATTCAATGACTCAATCAAAGACAGTCAATTGATTAATTGCTGAATACATGGAACAGGTTGAGTAAACGATTCAATGACTCACTCATAAAGACAGTCAATTGATTAATTGCTGAATACATGGAACAGGTGGATTAAACGATTCAATGACTCACTCATAAAGACAGTCAAATTGATTAATTGCTGAATACATGGAACAGGTTGAGTAAACGATTCAATGACTCACTCATAAAGACAGTCAATTGATTAATTGCTCAATACATGGAATACGTTGAGTAAACGATTCAATGACTCACTCATAAAGACAGTCAATTGATTAATTGCTGAATACATGGAACAGGTGGATTAAACGATTCAATGACTCACTCAAAGACAGTCAATTGATTAATTGCTGAATACATGGAACAGGTTGAGTAAACGATTCAATGACTCACTCATAAAGACAGTCAATTGATTAATTGCTGAATACATGGAACAGGTGGATTAAACGATTCAATGACTCACTCATAAAGACAGTCAATTGATCAATTGCTGAATACATGGAATAGGTTGAGTAAACGATTCAATCACTCACTTATAAAGACAGTCAATTGATTAATTGCTGAATACATGGAATACGTTGAGTAAACGATTCAATGACTCACTCATAAAGACAGTCAATTGATTCATTGCTGAATACATGGAATAGGTTGAGTAAACGATTCAATGACTCACTCATAAAGACAGTCAATTGATTCATTGCTGAATACATGGAATAGGTTGAGTAAACGATTCAATGACTCACTCATAAAGACAGTCAATTGATTCATTGCTGAATACATGGAATAGGTTGAGTAAACGATTCAATCACTCACTCATAAAGACAGTCAATGGGTAATTGCTGAATACATGGAATAGGTTGAGTAAACGATTCAATCACTCACTCATAAAGACAGTCAATTGGTAATTGCTGAATAAATGGAATAGGTTGAGTAAACAATTTAATGAGTCACTCATAAAGACAGTCAATTGTTTTGTTGTAATGAGTCATTGCTTTTAATCAAATTGGTCAAGTGTACAGTTCTATGAGTCACTAATAAAGACAGGCTGCGTCTGAAATTACATATTTCCCTACTATAATACTATACGGTGGAAAAAGAGAAAGTAGGCCTACTTCATCAGGCATCCGAGAATATTTGTGAATTGAAGTAAAGCAATGAACTGATGCTGGTAGGTCACACGACAGAAAACATGATGGATGTAGCATGTACCGATTATGTTCATACTACAAAAATTCATACTATATAGAACATACTTTTTAATGTTTGCAAAGTAATTGCTTTTGAACAAATCAGTTGAGTAATTGATTGAATAGCCTTGTGTACATGTACACTTATTCTGCCTCCACTATTTCAGTTTCTACTGTAGTGTCAGTGTCCCTAAAATCCAGAATGCCACAAAGTCATCGGTTTAATGTGTTTACATGGCAGGATTTTAATTTTGTTGGGTTTATAGAAAGGTTTATCCCACTCCTCTCAAACCGATTACAATTTCATTCGATTTGGCCATTTTTATTCTGACTGAGGTGTTTATATGGAGCATTTTCATAAACCGATTACAGTCTTCCATGTTTGAAATCAATTGAATCAATGTTTTTGATCAAATCGGCAGTAACCTGCAGAAAGATCCACTATTACACAGTTTGTCTGACAAATCCTAACCCCAGAGCATTGTTTTGGCATTTTTAGATTTGTCTGTACTTCTCATTTGGTTCAGGATTAATCATTTGGCTCTAAATAGGAGTACCCACACAATCACACACACAAAAAACTATAAATGACATATTGTGGTATTCGGTATATCATCACCTCATGGCTTATCTGCGCAGGAATGCTGGCAAACTCAGGGTTGGAGGCAAAGGTGGAGAGATTATCCACAGCTTCTATCAGTGGGGTCGTGGCCACTCGGCATCTCTCGCGGTTCTCATCTGAGAAATCCCCGTCCAAGGCCTGAGAAACACAGCAGAGAGATCACATCTGCTGAAACACTTCAATCCTCACTCATAAATAAAGCTTTATCAACTGCAAATTGTCAGACAAGCTCACATTCTTCATGCTAATGAACACGATTCAATCAATTATCAATTAACTTTGGTACCGAATGATCTTTTGGTAATTAATTGAAGGTTGTACCTTTATAGTTTTGACAAGGTTAGCTGTTGTATTGGCGACCTCTTTGGCTGACTGCACGAAATGTCTCCGGGCTACAGGATTGGCTGTTTTGGAAGATGCCAGACGACAGGCGTTGCAAAGAGCCGAGGTGTGCTTTGCAACAATGGTAGCTGCTGACAAAACCTACACAAACAAAAAAAATAAGGAAATTCAAGACACAAAGATTCAAAAAGCCAATCAGAATATGGCCAGAAAAGTAAAAAAGAAAGAATAAAACTTGATACTAAAAGAGACAGTCACCTGGGATGGGCTGCTGGCCGGGTCCACCAGATTCTGGCTGGCCATTTGAATCGCCTGATTGGCTCGTGCAAACTGGATGGGATCGACCAATCCCTGATGACCAGACTGACTGTTGGGGTCTGAGACTCCTACCAAATAAGAGGCCTGGCGAAAAACAAAGGCACACAGAAATAAGAAGTTGTATATATATAAAATATATATAAAAAAACAAATATAACTAATAGTAGTACAGCTATGTTTTGAATCTTTTACTCTATTATTTTCTTTCTGTATCATTATGTTATATTATATTATATTACAATAACAAGCCCCGTCTTACATTATTTCCCTCAGCCTCAGAAATTTAGCCAAAAGCTAAATGTGTTGCAAAAGCATTTTCAAGTTGTCGATTAAATCAAATGTTGTTGATAAAAGTTAGCTACTGAATTTGTAATTGCGTTTCTAAAGCATAATGTTTCAAATGCATTGTGGGAGGCGCCTCGGAGAGTATCAAGCCAAAAGCTCACCTGTCCCGCCGCCTCAGTCAACCCACACAGCGCTTTGGACGCCACACCCACACAATCCCCGAACGCTGGCACGTTTCCCGTCTTACAATGCTGTGAGATTCCAGCCATGGACTCCCCGAGAACCTGTTCAGTCAGATGGCAAGACGTGTAAACATTTGGAACGAACACATTTCTTTAAAGAATTCAGGAATGTTGTGATGGATTCTTTACCTTGGAATTCTCCATAACGCTCTCAATGCAGTCAAAATAAGAGAGATCACTGACCGGCTCATTGGGATTATCCAACATTCCTCGAACAGCCTGTGTGTACGTGGGAGAGGGAAAGGTCAATAAGATGCTGAACATGCCTGTTGCTTTGAGATATTTGAGGTTTTTCTAACTTACAGTATATCAAAGAATTTCAAGGCTCATAAATTTAATAAAAAGCACACCACCAAATACCTCAGAAAATGAACAAAAAGCATTTTGTGGAGGGCAGAGACAACCCATTTCACAATGATTAATGCTGACATGATTCACAGATCACAAATCATCATTGTTGGCTCTACTTTAACACACAATTTGCCTGTGGCTGGTATATTTGAATGTTTCACAAAAGCATAAAACAAAACGCTGTTTTTGATAAAAAAAATATGGCCAAATATGATCTAACATTGATCTTATTTATATAAGACCACCACAGAAGATCTAACAGGAAAAACAGGACTTGTCTTGTTTATTTCATACTGTTTGTTATAATATATGTGAAAAAAAATTCAAAGTATGTATTAAAAATATGAATATAAATGAGGAATATATATATATATATATATATATATATATATATATATATTATATATATATATATATATATATATATATATATATATATATATATATATATATATATATATATATATATATAGTCATGCCCAAAAAGATGGTCAATATGATCAAAGAAGGCTGTGAAAATTAATCTGCATTGTTAATCCTTTTGATATTTTATTAAAAAAATTCACAAAAATCTAAGCTTTCATTGGATAATAAGAATTTAAAATGGGGGGAAATATCATTATGAAACAAATGTTTTTCGCTAATACACATTGGCCATAATTTTTTTTTAAATAAAAGAACAACAGGATTAACAGTGCGGATTAATTTTCACAGCCTTCTTTAATTACTATAATTACCAGAGAGTCCATATTTTTGGGCATGACTGTGTATATATATATATATATATATATATATATATATATATATTAGGGGTGTACACATTATGTACGCGGTACGCATTATGTACCGAGCGGTTCGTTGGACTTATTAATTACATTTGGAAAATAAAAAAGTGTGTGAAATATAATGATATGCGTTCCACAAGGTAGCCCAATGACCCAAACGACGTAACAGGCAACGCCCCTGACACCACCGAAGAAAAAATAACACCAACTTATATGTTTATGTTAGGCTACTCAGTCAGGCGCTCGCTCACTCAGTACGCGCTGAAGGCTCGTTGCAAAATGTCTAATGCGTTTAACAGACAAGAAATAGAAGATCCTCCAATAACCAACAGGTCTGGTGTTTGGGTGCACTTTTGATTCCCTGTAAACTATAATGGTGATGGCAAGAGAAGGGTGGATAAAAAAAACAACGGTATGTCGCATCTGCTACATGACAATAGGGTACATCAGCGGGAATACTTCAAACATGTCAACACATTTACGCCGACATCACCCTAGTGTGTCAGTATCTGGAACAAGACGAAAAAAAGGGTAAACATACACCCAACAAACTATCCCCGCAGCATTTAGACAGACATTTCCAACGGATTCAATCAGGGCAAAAGACAACACCGCGGCGATTGGTATATTTACGTTATAACCGCGGATATGAGACCTGACTCTGTAGTGGAAAACCCAGGTTTAAAAAAACAAAACATACTTTGTTAGTTTTAATAAATAAAACATTTTTTAAAAATCAAGGATATTTGTCTGCCAATTTTTTCATTTTGCTGTATCTAAAACGTACCGAACCGTACCGTGACACCAGTGTACCGTATCGAACCGAAATGTGAATTTTGTGAACCGTTACACCCCTAATATATATATAGTAATATTCATATATCTATGTTTATAAAAAAGCAATTCATTATTTTTCTTTACATTCATAGAAGTACAAAATCATCAGTTTCACCAATACTCATCTCAAATATAACAGATGAAACTTTGAGAGATTAAGTGCGTGTTAGTACCTCAAGTTCTCGTAGAGCGTTATCACACTCTTTTTGTCCTGGTGCCTGCTGGGTACATAGTGTGATGAGTTGATTAATGCTCTCTGTGACCGCTCTGAAACACAGAAAAATCACACACAGTCAGAATGACACAAAAAGCTTCCTCAAAGACTTCACTTATCAAATCTATTTTTCTCATTGAGCTTTCACTCCCTAAATGCAGGAAGGAGACACTACCATTGAGGTCTTACAAATTTATGAGAATCATGATAAAACAAGGTTTTGTTACACTCATATGAGCCAAGATTAGAGTGAGTGTGTGTGTATGTGTGTGTTAGAGTGTATGTGTGTCAGTCTGCCCTCTCCTTCATTAAGGAAACTAAATCAATCTAGCTCAAAACCCTCAGGAGCAGCTGCTTTCCGGTGATACCTGAGAGGATTCTGCAGCACTCCTCTTTCTCGCTCTCACACACACACACGAGCGCGCACACACGCAAACAGACATGTTTTTCATCATGATAGGTATTTTCCACTTCTATTGTTTTTATACTGAGCTAATAATATTTTCTATCCCCTAATTCCAGCCGTATATGTAACTCAAGCCCAAAACAATTCTCAATTTTCCTTATGACATTCAGTATTATGTCTATAATGCTGTATTATTACGCTTGTGTGGGGGACATTGGACAAAACACACAAACCTTACACACACTTATAAACACAGCAGCAATAACAAAACACAAACAAAAACTCGCACATACATGTAAATTCAAACAAAACATTTTAACAAACAAATCACTCACACCCAAACACACACGCACAAACACAAAAACAACATAGAGATGAAACACTAACAAAATATGCACACACGCAAACATGCACAATAACAATACTCAAACAATAACAATACATGCTCACACACAAACATACACAATAACAATACTCAAACAATAACAATACATGCACAGATTGCACACACGCAAAAATACACAACAACAATACTCGAACACGAACAAAACATGCACACATGCAAACATACACAATAACAATACTCGAACACTAACAAAACATGCACACACGCAAACATACACAATAACAATACTCAAACAATAACAATACATGCACAGATTGCACACACGCAAAAATACACAACAACAATACTCGAACACTAACAAAACATGCACACATGCAAACATACACAATAACAATACTCGAACACTAACAAAACATGCACACACGCAAACATACACAATAACAATACTCAAACAATAGCAATACATGCACAGATTGCACACACGCAAACATACATAATAACAATACTCGAACACTAACAAAACATGCACACATGCAAACATACACAATAACAATACTCAAACAATAGCAATACATGCACACACCCAAACATACACAATAACAATACTCATACACTAACAAAACATGCAGACACGCCAACATACACAATAACAATACTCAAACAATAACAACACATGCACAGATTGCACACACGCAAACATACACAATAACAATACTCGGACACTAACAAAACATGCACACACGCAAACATACACAATAACAATACTCAAACAATAGCAATACATGCACAGATTGCACGCACGCAAACATACATAATAACAATACTCAAACACTAACAATACATGCACACACCCAAACATACACAATAACAATACTCAAACACTAACAATACATGCACACACCCAAACATACACAATAACAATACTCAAACACTAACAAAACATGCACACACCCAAACATACACAATAACAATACTCGAACACTAACAAAACATGCACACACGCAAACAAACACAATAACATTACTCAAACACTAACAAAACATGCACACACCCAAACATACACAATAACAATACTCAAACAATAGCAATACATGCACAGATTGCACACACGCAAACATACACAATAACAATACTCGAACACTAACAAAACATGCACACACGCAAACATACACAATAACAATACTCAAACAATAGCAATACATGCACAGATTGCACACACGCAAACATACACAATAACAATACTCGAACACTAACAAAACATGCACACACGCAAACATACACAATAACAATACTCAAACACTAACAAAACATGCACACACGCAAACATACACAATAACATTACTCAAACACTAACAAAACATGCACACACCCAAACATACACAATAAAAATACTCAAACACTAACAAAACATGCACACACCCAAACATACACAATAACAATACTTGAACACTAACAATACATGCACACACCCAAACATACACAATAACAATACTCGAACACTAACAAAACATGCACACACCCAAACATACACAATAACAATACTCGAACACTAACAAAACATGCACACACCCAGACATACACAATAACAATACTTGAACACTAACAATACATGCACACACCCAAACATACACAATAACAATACTCGAACACTAACAAAACATGCACACACCCAAACATACACAATAACAATACTCGAACACTAACAAAACATGCACACACGCAAACATACACAATAACAATACACTTCTGGATACAAATGTCCCCAAAACATGGTTAGCTAGGCATGCACTCACACACTCATTCACACAGTGTCTCATTTTGCAAAAACATTCAGCTGAATATCTAATTTTTTGTTGTTGGCCTGCAGGCTGCCCCTCAGGTTGACTGGTTAATGATCACTAAACTCTCCCTAGACCGCTGAATGAAGCTCATTCCTACCGTGCCGCAGCTGCGAGGAGGTTCTTGGCATTTGCCGCCCCTGGATCAACGGAGAGGGACTTGGCGGCCAACAGCAGCTTGCTGGATGCCATAGAGATGTTCTTCAGGTTGCCAATCACCTGGATCTGGTCATCTTTGGACTATGGAAACAAAAGACGCCAGCTCAGCCTATGTTGTTCTTCAACTTTATTTCAACAGAAAAATGTGCAGTGTTCTTTGAATACAGGTTATATTTTATGGTCACAAAATTTAAAGTGATGGGCTACCTAAAAAAAATCACTACTCTCATTTAATTTTACTCACTTCAAAGTAATATAAAAGATGTTTTTAATAACATACTCGACACTTTTCTATGGAAGCTTGTTTCTGACATGGAATAAAAACAAAGGTAATTTTGACTTTTCATTTCACAATTCTAACTTGCAATTCTGTTATAAACTCAATTTTAAGATTGTGAGGAAGCAATTGTGAGAAAAATAGTAAAAACTGCAAAAATGTAAACTTGCTTGTAATATGATCCATGCAAGTATAAATGAGGAAGCTTTCAAACTTCAAAAAGGATGTAAAATATCATAAAAGTATCATAAACGTGGTCCACACGGCTTACTTAAGCAACATATTTCACATCTTCTGTAGACATATGACAGCTTTGTGTAAAGAACAGACCAAAACAGGTGGTAAACCACTGTTTGTCTTTCAAAGCATTGTAGGTCTACTGAATATTAATTACATGATTCCACGTATTTAATATTCACGATCTGAGTTGATTCACTGCAAAAAAAAAAAAATCAAAAGTTTAGAAAACTTAAAGGTTTAAGGTAACCAGCTTCAGGAGATTTGAGAGCTTTTTCAACTTGCTTTTGTAGTAGATTTTTGAGTTTTCTCAACTTTTTGTTCTATAAAACTGAAAAAAAAAAAAAAAAATCTCCTGAAGCTGGTTACCTTAAACTAACTATTTTTCTAATTTTGCCCTTGAAAAGAGCAAGCAGTGGCACTTATTTTACATGTAATTTCGATGGGCATTAGTCTCAAAGAGCTGGACTATCTGCTGATGGCTTCTGGCCGGTTTTGTCCTGCCAGACCCTCAGTCATCCTTTAATGGGCATGTCACGCTCCATCAACCCCTCTGCTCGACCGCCTTTCCAAATTAATCAACAAAACATGCAGAACCAGAACATCATCAAAGATTTCATTAGGGTGGAGCATCTTCATGCTCTCTGGAACAATTATGTGCCTGAGTGAATTAGATGTGAGGCGCTAATTAACAAATGAATCATTTTAGAAAATGTGACCGCCATTTGTTTTTTCACTTTGGATAGTTGATTGACATATATACTGTGTATAATAACTTTCAAAAGTTGATTTTATTTTTGAAAGAAAGGAATAGTTATTCAGCAAGGATGCATTAAATTCTAAAAGTCTTTACTGTTACTTTTGTTACAAAAAATATTTTAAATAAATGCTGCTCTTTGAATCAAAGAACTTAAAATAATGTGTCATGTTTCCACAAAATATTAAGCAGCACAACTGTTTTCAACATTGATAACAACCATAATTGTTTCTTGAGCATCAAATCAGCATATTCGAGTGATGAGCAATGATGCTGAAAATTCAGCTTTTCATCACAGGAATAAATTACATTTTAAAATGTATTCAAATAGAAAACACCTATTTTAAATTTCAAAAACATTTTTGTGAAATGTATCTTTTTTTTTTTTTACTGTATTTTTAAACAAATTCAGCCTTTGGGAGTATAAGTAACTTCTTTCAAAAACATATTTCATCTTTTGAAAAATAACATACATTTGTACATGAAAAATGTTAATTATTGTCATTTCACTGAAAGCAAAATGTTCTTTGAGAAACAAATTCACTTTGAGAAAGAAAATATTTGATAAATGCGAGGATGCATAAGTGGGATTTTGTACCTAACCTAGCTGTTTAATAAACCTGCCATTGTGTATTATGAATATCGTTAGCTCTTTGAAGAGGTGGTTATTTTTTTGTATTTTGCTTTAGATAAAAGCATCTGCTAAATGATGCATGAATGTAAATGAACCGATGAGATTTGTCTGTGGGCGGAGTATGTCAAAAATCATCTCTCGGCTCTAAGAGGGTGCTGAAACTGTACCTGAGTGTGTCCAGCCATCTCGATGCCAGCATCTAAAAACTCGTCAAAGTCTTGGCTGAACTTCCCAGAAGCCACAGCCAGCTGGCTGCTGCTCCCACGTGAAGACTGCACCACATCCCCGGCTGAATGATTGAGCTCCGCAGCCGTGTGGTTCAGGTCCGTCTGGGCCTCTTGGAAGGATTTGGAACACGGAGGAAGCTGGAAAAAGTGAATGTTGATCACTGTTTGGCCTCATTCATGAAACATGATCAGATGGAATTTCTGTGAACAGCATTTATAAATTGTGACAATTTATATAATAACATTGTTTCTGATCATTTACACCGTTTTATGTTTAGGCTCACTACTAGCTTCACAGAACTGAAAAAAAAAAAAAAAAAAACGTACATTTTCTACAAGCAATTTTTTACTGGCCTCGCCAATGCTCCTGAGAGCCATGTCCACATCCTTCTGTCCAGGCAAGCAGTTCACACAGTTATTCAGAGAGTGAGAGACAGCCTTCGCCACCTGAAAAACACCAACAAACACAGACACTCCCATCAATAACTCTACAAAGGCCCGGAGTTTTGTGGCATGAATCTAAAATTCAAATCAGCCCCTCGGCACAACAGCGAAATCCGTGTCCCTAATTTATGCCACTGTCACAGACATATGCCGAGCAATATGTTTGCATCCCAAAGGAACCTGTGCGAATCAGAAGGCACGCTGGTACCTTCCAGAAAAAGGACCGCCGAGAAACAGAGAGACGATAGAAAACTCTCAGTTTATTGGAGATAATTGCCAAGAGGGAGCTGATGGGAGATTGATCTGGTTTTAACACAGTTGCTGAAAAAAACAAAAACTATTCTGGCCTAATATAAAGACGAATAAATACTTTTTTTGGATAACTATGTAACCAAACTTCAACTTAAGCTTGCCATTGAATAAATGTTCTCGCAGATGGATGGACATCTGTCGTTATTTGCGTGTTGTTTAAAGGTGAAATGCATGTAATGTGTGTCGTCCTACCTGTGCTAATCTCTGCTGGCTCTCGGCATCACCAGGGCACACTAGGGCTTGGTGGGCTTCGTGGATTAGCATGGACGAGCCCTCCATCACGTGACAGGCAGAGTCCAGCATGGCCGCTGCAGCTTGGGGCTCCACGGTACTCGCTGCCACCCCCCTTGCGGCCTGGGCCAATGTCCTCAGAGCTTGAGCGGTTTCCCTTGCTGCCACACCTGCCGCAAACACAGCAATTGCATATTTATATATTATCACTGATATAAGGACCAGGATGATTCATTGTACAATTTTTGGGCATTCTGAGGTTATACATAGCACAGTAATCTAACAATAAAATCATCAGACAAATTAATAGGCCAATACTTGGAAATTCAAGATTATATTTATCACAGTGGTCTACCAATATAATCATCAAACTGATCAATCAACCAATATTTGCCATTTTGAGAATATATCTATTACAACGATATACCGATAAACAGTCGGACTGATTATTTGGACGATATTTGGCAATGATATACCGATAAACATATATATATATATATATATATATATATATATATATATATATATATATATATATATATATATATATTACAGTAATCTATACATCGATATACCGATAAACAGTCGGACTGATTATTTGGACGATATTTGGCATTCTTAGGCTATATATATATATATATATTGCAGTAATCTACTGATGTAAGAGTTCGACCAATACTGTATACCATAACTGTACAATACTTGAGATTCTGATATTATATCGATTACAGTGTTCTACCGATATAACAGCTAGACCAAAGCTTAGCCACAGGGATGTGCTGTTTTCTTTCAAATCAAAGAATAAATACATGTATAAACAGCGAGTCCTTGTGGCATGGCTGACACAGAAGAGTGTAGGCAGTTTGAGTGATGTAGAGACACAGAGGACACTGTTGACAAAGGAATTGCTGAAAAAGTCGTTATTTTTGTTTTCTTCACTTACAAACTGTATTTTTGTTGCTTCATAATGTTAGGGTTGAAACACTGATGGCAAATGGACTATTCTGATGTTGCTTTTCTGGACCTTGACAGTGTAACTTGCTTGGTAGACTATAAGGGACAGTCATAAGCCTCTGGGTTTCATCCAAAATATCTTATATTGTGTTCCAAAGACGAACAAAGCTTTTATGAGTTTGGTACAACATGGGGGTAAGTGATTAATGACAAACTTTTCATTTTGGGGCGAAGTATCCCATTAAAAGGGCTATACTTTGTATTCTGAGATGATATTTATCATAGCAATTGGGCAAATGTATCACCAATTAATAAAGTCAATATGCATCAACCAGACTGAACAGTTTTTGAGATGACCACATGGTGCGCTGACAATAACCTGCTCCTTAACACCAATAAGACCAAGGAGCTCATTGTGGATTTCAGGAAGAAGAAAGGAAGCACGCATGACCCCATCCACATTAACGGGATGGTTGTTGAACGAGTCTCCAGCTTCAAGTTCCTGGGAACCACCATCTCGGAGGAACTGTCCTGGGCCACAAACACCTCCAGCCTGGTCAAAAAGGCTCACCAGCGCCTTTTCTTCCTCAGGACACTCAAGAAGAACCAGCTGTCTTCAACCATCCTGGTGAACTTCTACCGGTGTGCGATTGAGAGCATCCTGACCAGTTGCATCACAGTCTGGTATGGGAACTGCTCAGTGGCTGACCGCAAGGCACTGCAGAGGGTGGTGAAAACTGCCCAACGCATCACAGGGACACCACTTCCTGCTCTTGAGGACATCCAGAGCAAACGCTGTCTACGTCGAGCTTGCAGCATTCTCAAGGACTCCTCTCACCCTGACCATGGACTGTTTAACCTCCTGCCCTCCAGGAGGCGCTTCAGGAGCCTCCGGACAAGGACCACAAGATTCAGGAACAGCTTTTTCCCTAAAGCTGTCTCCTTGCTGAACTCTGCCTTCTGACACCCCTCAACACCCCCCACACCACACACACATCCTCCTCCCCCTCTTCAACACTCTGACTGATTTATTTATTTATTCACAACAAGCAAAAAACAGTAACTTGTTATTACTTGCATTACTGTCTGTTCATCCAGGAACACTGAATAATCCATTTGCACACTGAAATATTTTCTATGCACTTTACTGTCCATTGCAATAGTGTAATTATGTTCATAGTTCTGCCTATAGTGTACATACACTTTACATAATCCATCTGTATACTATGTTCATAGTACACTTATCTGTATATCATGCTAATAGTATTTAATATCTGTAAATTATGTCCATAATACTTATCTGTATAGTTATTTTACATATTATAGACCTTGTGTATTCTGTAGTTGCTGCTTATTGCACTTCTGGTTAGATGCTAACTGCATTTCGTTGCCTTGTACCTACATGTGCAGTGACAAAGTTGAATCTAATCTAATCTAATCTAATATTTATCATAGTGATTGACCAATATATTGGCCAGTCTGATTAATCTACATAAATTTGACATTTAATACTATATCTTTCTAGCATGTTGATTGACCGATATATCAGCCAATATTTAACACTGACATTATATCTATCTCAGTGATAAGATTATTTATTGAGTGATAAGCCATTGATTTTGCCAATTATTGTCTGATTAATCTTCCATTATCTGATATTATGAGATTATTTTGATTATAATGATCAACCTATTTATTGATCAGATCCTCTAATCTATAATATCTGTCACTAGGAGATTATAATTATCAGTGTTCTGGTAAAATGTGCAGACTACAATGATATCTAGCAATCTGAAAATATTTATCATAGCAATCGAACAATATATAACTGGACAATAATTGGAAACTATTAAGCATTCTGAGATTATATCTATCAATTATCGACCGATATATCGGCAAGATCATGAATTATATTTGACATACTGATATTATATTTACCATAGCGTTCACAGGATATATCACTCTGAACAATTAATCGGCTGATTTTTGACAGTATGAGATAATATATATTACAATAACTGACTGGACAAATCCAATAAATCCTAATTAATCTTCAGATTGTTTGTTTTTAAAGAGAAAATTTACCAAATAAATGTTCATTCTAGTTTTGCCAATTTTAATTGTTTTTTGGTTTAATTTTTTATACCATTATTGCGTTATAAATGGCGTCCAACCTAGTGTTGGGCGATATGGTAATTTTTCAAATCGTCATATCGTCAGCCCGTGAGATCGACTATACATGATATTATCGTGCATATGGGTGGAGCAAGAGAGAGACTCTTTGTTCTTGTCATAGCATAACTATTTTGTGTTTTAAACTGCAACAAGAATAGATGCATTCTAACATAACTGAGGCTTTAAACTCAGTTAGTGAGGGCTAGTTTAAAATATTGCACATATATAGGCCGGTCAGATTACATGTTAAAGAGCAATGAAATACCTTTTATCTGCAGACGATGTACGTCTGTTTGTGGATGGAGACTTTGTGATGGCCGAATCTATTTTGCATGCATCACATTATAGCGCAGAGTGCATGAAAGTAATAACAAGGCAGCAGATTGAATTTATCATCCATAGTGGTTCTCACGTAGTCCGTCTATGTCATATCCACATGTTATGCGTGTTATAAGTTCCAACCACATTCTCCTCTTAATTATCAATACTGGTATCAGTCATAAAAAATTATTCTGGTTTCATCCACATCTGCACAGTCTAGCATATCCATAACTTATAAGTTACAAAAAACATTTATTTTTTCCCCTTGTTTTTACATTTACTGACCTACTGTAGTAAACTGTAATGCAAAATGAGGGACATTTTTCAAATCTTGCTCCAAATAAAGCTTTAAGCCTCATTTTGGAGCATGGTTGAACCAGAATGCCCCTGCTGTTCCAGCAAATGAGTGTGGAAAGAAAATAAGGTGCCATATGGGAACTGGCCTTTACTTATAGAACAGAAAGTGAAAAAAAAGAAAGGGCCAATGCAGGAAAATTGCATCAAATTGCATTATCCAGCCAAGTAGAGCCCAATTGCTGATGGTATGTTAAATCTAGTGAAAATAAGATTAATGAGGGACGGGGGTTAGTTATACCCTTGGCTTGAGAAGCTGCAGAAGCTTGTTCGAGCATGCCATTAAAATCTGTCTTCAGAAGCTCTCCTGAGAGCAGCAATCCAGCCAGACGGAGTAAAAAAATGATGGGTGGTGCAGGTAAGTTACTGCATCGCTCTCCTCTCAGTTTTCATGCCTTTAATTTGGAAGAAGCAGCTTTGTTGGGAAAACTGCCAGTTTACAAGCATCTCATAGATGCATTTTTAGGAGAAGAATTTAGACATTTCTGCAAATGTCTCCATTTTGTTGCAAAAAATTGCAAAAGTAACTTGAATGATTAAAAACATGGATGATTAACTACTTTTTGTTTAGCTCAACTGGTAGAGATTTTTTATTAAGGATGCCAAGGTCTTTGGTTCGACTCCCGTTAAACACATATAGTTTAACAATATATATCTTGAACGCATTGTAAATTGCTTCAGATTAAGCATGTTTGGAGTGTTTATTTAAAATCAAATAGTACTTCATTCGATTTAACATTATTTACAAAAACAAGACACGTTCATGGATCAAGATTTGCTGTTTGTGTTCTACCAAACAATCAAGGACTTGACCCAAAATTAATCCAGGAACGTGTCCTACTTGTGTAAATCCTGTTGCTATACTGCACGTTTCATATTCAGGATTGATATATTCTCCGGAAATATTGTGTTTAATACGCGGAAAAGCAACAGTAGTCAGCTCACCAGTATAATGTTCGTTGCCCTGGGCAGCACAGGTCAATAACTGGGCCATGGAGGAGCCCACAGCTTTAGACGTACTTCCCAGATCCTGAGCACACTTCTCCAACTACAGACATAAGATGTAACGTTAAGTACTACCACTAACAAGTCTGAAGATTTCATATTATGTGATAAATTTCACCTACCGATTGTCCTGGTAGCGGTTTGAGCTGTCCTTCCAGTGTGGCCATTTTAGCATCTTGTAGTTCACTCTTGAGCGTCTGAACAGCGTTGAGAGCCGAGTCGATCTCCAGAGGACCACACGCCTCATGAGCCTATAAAACAATACACAAAGATAACAAACAAACATTTTCAGCCAACTTTCGTGAAAAAGCTCCATTGTCCATAAACCTTAGACAGGGTAGTGCCATTTTTTATTTTTGACAGGACTGAACACAAAGCTCAGAGGGACCGAAGTACAGTGCGTTTAGTGGATTCTACTGTTGTTTTAACAATAAATCAGTTGTTTAGCTGCTAAATGTCTTTCTGAAAGGAAAAAAATAACTACCTTCCAGTAGCTGGTAAGAATGTAAGTCTATTTGCTATTTAATTTGTCATTGTATTTTATTCTATTTTTATTATTATTATTTTTTTCAAATAAAAAATATAACACTGCATAGCATTAATTAAATATAAAGCGATTCTTAAATGAGTTACTACAGTTATTAAGTGATGAGAAGTGAATGATTCTCTCAGTTTCATTCGTTGTTTGATTAATTTTAAATGACTCAGACGGCAGCAGGTTCATTAGGCTGCAGTCACTTTAAGACTGAATGCACAGAACTAATATACAAACAATCCCAATTACTTTCCCAACTGTTTATGTTCACTTAAGATATAACTGACTGGATTAGTTGGTGAAATCTCACCAAGACGGACATATTGAAATATTATTGTTTGTATTTGTCCATTTAAGCACACACCAGAAGCCCAAAGTTTGTCCTAGCATATATTTGTCCGTGTTTTGTTCCGTCACTGATTGCACACACAGAAAGCTTCCTGGAGAACAGCGTCTCTTTCACAGCTTAATACAGTTTTATTGACTGTCTGTAGAGCTCTTGAAAAGTTCCCAATTGCTCAGATTCCCATCGAAATTCAACTGTTAAAATTTGAGAAAACTATTAACCTTAGATTATGAGAAACCTATCATTTCTGTCCGTACTGCCCCTTTAAAACATGAGTAATGGAAGGATGAATCTCTATGCCTGATGTAGTGCATTGCAGCAAGGTTATTATTACAATATGCTTCAGTATTTAAAGGTGTCTTGGATCTACTAGGAGGCAGTGAACTGTGGGCACCTTCTGTGCAGCTGTGCGCAGCTCTGCCAGGCAGGTGGCCAGGTTCTTGGCACACTGACCAAGTTGCATCGCAGCTGCCTGGTCGGTTACCGTCGGAACTGCTGCTTTAGCAGAAGTCACCATTTTGCTTGCTGGCTGTTTGGAGACAGAAACAATGTTAGGATCATTTAAACGTCAAATCAGAGCCTGTTAAACAAACACAGAATGTGCATTTTACCTGCAGGAAACTCTGGCTGGCGATGATAAGGGCGAGCTGGGAACCAAGATCTTCCGGGTAGGCCTGACTGCCCCTCATTCCCTGAACTAGTTGTGGGATATGGTCGGCCACTGCCTGAAAAGCATCCACAAATCCACAGTCGGAAAAGTTTCATTCAAATTAAAAAATCCTGAACTAACCAGAACAGAACTACCCACAATACCTTGCAGCTGAACACGAGCTGCTGATGTGACATGGTGTTCTTATTGGATGCAGCTGCATTCTGGGCGGCGGCAATGGTTTGGGTAGCTGCGGCTGCGGCCTGCTTAGCTGCATTCTGTTCCAGACAAATAACAATAACAAACTACAGTTTTAATAATTACTAACACCGCAAATGTGCAAACGGTGGCAGACTATTAAATTGGGTAGAGCTGCATAATAAAAAAATAGCAATTATTATATAAAAACAAATTGTGATTAAAAAAAGTAGGACAGCACTATTTGACCAAAAATGCTGTGAATATATATAAATCTGACAATACAACAACAAAAATAATAATACATATATTGCTACTACTACTATTACTATGTAAATAAATATAATTATATATATATATATATATATATATATACAAATATAAATATTATTGCTATATTACACTGTTGATTAGAAAATATATAAATTATATATATATTTTACAATAAATTAGGTCTAAATATTATTAATAATAATAATAACAGTAGTAGTTATTAATATTATTATTATTTCACTACTATTACTAAATAAAAATAGTAAATAAAACTATTGTAAAATTTAAATGTAAATAAAAAAAAGTATTTAAGAAAATAATATTAATAATAATAATTTTATATTACAAACTAGGGATGTGCATCTCATGACACGATACGCATCTCAATGCATAGCCTATGATTCGATACATTAAAGATACGAATGAAGTATAAAGTAGCTAACCATGCAATGCAATATGATTCACCCCTGTTATGATGCAGTCTGATCCGATTTCAATTCGAATCATTTCAACACAATGCAATTTGATGCAATATGACGCAATGGAGAAAATCTGATCACTTTTAATGCCTCGAAGTCTGTTTCATAAAACAAGTTAACCAAATAAGCCAAGCTTACTTCAGTTAGTCTGACTTCTTTTCAAATGATTTGTTTTCATAAAACTAATTTAACACAGACCTAGATCAAGCTTAGTCACTGTTGCAACTCATGCTGGGAAACTCACCTGGTCTAAAGCAGGCTAACTGTAAGGCTAAGCTAAGATCCTCTACTCTACTTATTATATATATATATATATATATATATATATATATATATATATATATATTTTTTTTTTTTTTTACAGTTTCTAGCCATGCAGCCATTCTATCTGGTTTTATGACGCTCACGCGCGCCTCGTCCACCCCTGACAACAAAATGGATGTTTGCAGGACTTTCTAACATTTACAGATGAAAAATATACCTGTAACTGAGGAAAACACAACATATCAAATTCATTAAACAGCACTGATATATTCGCTGTTTCCCATAATGGATCGATTTGATTCACGATCGACATTAAGGTCTGCTTAAGAATAAGTGTGCACAAATTAGTGAGACTCAATAGCGTTTAGCCCCGATTGATTTATTCGGTTATTTCAAATCAGGTTCTGGACTTTAATCCCAGTTTTTCCTCGGGTCTCTGTGGTGTTGTGATTCATCATATTCACACAGCAGCGGTGATGAGTGAACGTGCATTTTGAGCATAACATGCGCTAAACATCTGGCATCACTGTAACGGGTTAGATGTAGTGTTAACCAGACAAAGACCCGACTGTTCTGAGTGAATTTCATTACAGGTTCAGTAAGGATTGTAGAGCATTTGGGATGTTTCTGGCAATGTCCGTCATAAAAGGATTTAGCAAAATCCAGTGGCAGCATGCAACTCTTTAGAAGTAAGAACAAAAAAGGCGAGCAACAAGAAAAAGATTCTTTGGTTTATGAAAGAATATTCCATGTGTGAGGAAGGATGATAGATGGAAGAGACAGAAAAAAATAACCTCGAGAACAAAGCCATTTTTGTTGATGTGAAGAGACCAAACAGAACCAGAACGCTGGATCCCACTGACTGAAACTGTCGGCCGATGGAAAAATACCCTCTATGGAAAGACTGCTACCACATACAGACTGATGAAAAGCCATTTATTCCTTGCTAATATGAATTTTGCCTTAAACACACAAAAAAATGGGGATGGATGAAGTTGAGCTTGTACAGTAATCCATTTTTACATTTTATTAGCGTCCCCCACACACACATATAATTGAGTATGTTAAAACTGTGATACGAGGCAGGATTAAACACAGAGTGGACACTGAACAGGACGTGGCATAATACATGTCCTCACCTCCAGCCGGTGGATGAGTTTCTTTTTGATGGCATTCTGAGCGGCTGCGTTGGTGGCGACCCGTAACCCTTCAGCTGCCTCTCGCAGCCTCTGCTGCTGGTCTTCATTTTCTGGGTATGCAGCAGCACCCTGCACAAAAACAACACAGGTACTAGATTAGTTTTATGTACCGCACCTACTTTTTTGAACTGGTTTTAATAGCAGTCTAAAGTTAAATAAATTGTTGAATTTGTTGAAAATAAAGTTGCAATTATGTGTAATATACACAATGTGTCTCAATTACAAGATATAGTCACTATTGTCAATGTTAATGTCACAGTTATCAGATATAGTCACAGTTATTAAAAATAAAACTACAACTACAAAAAAGTCACAATTATGGGAAATAAAACCACAATAATTATTGTGAGTCGCAGTTATTGAACAAAAGATATAAAGTCACAATTATGAGATATAGTCACAATTATGGAAAATAAAACCCCCCACAATTACAAGATATAGTCACGATTATGAAATATATACTCACGATTATGGGAAATAAAACCACAGATGTGAGATATAGGTCAAACGGTGACCCCCCCCACACACACACAATTAAGATTAATAGTCACGATTATGAGATACAGTCACGATTACGGGAAATAAAAACACAATTTTGAGATATAAAGTCACAATGATGAGATATAGTCACGTTGTGAGATATACAATAATAATTGTGAGATATAGTCACAATTATGGGAAATAAAAACACAATTGTGAGATATAAAGTCATAATTATGAGATATTGTTACAATTATGGGAAATAAAACCACAGTTGTGAGATATAAAGTCATGATTATGAGATACAATCACAATTATGGGAATAAAGGAACATTTGGGAGCTGTAAGGGCACAACTATGAGATACAGTCACAATAATTAAATAAATCATTACAATAATGAGAGAACATGTCACAGTTGCCTATTTATTTTTTACTATGAGTTGGAAATATACTTTCAACTTACTCTTTTTTTCCTAAAAAAAATAATATGCTACGTATATTGTTATTGAATATTTATTGAAAAAAAAAACACAATTTTGAGATATAAAGTCATAATTATGAGATGCAGTCATGATTATGGGAAATAACCCCCCCCCCCCACGATTCAGGATATAGTCACGATTATGAGATATAGTCACGATTATGTGAAATAAAACCACAATTGTGAGATATAGTCACAATTATGAGATACAGTCACGATTACGGGAAAACCACAATTTTGAGATATAGTCACAATTATGAGATACAGTCATGATTACGGGAAAACCAAAATTTTGAGATATAGTCACAATTATGAGATACAGTCACGATTACGGGAAATAACCACCCCCACACAATTCAGGATATAGTCACGATTATGGGAAATAAAACCAAAATTGTGAGATATAGTCACAATTATGAGATACAGTCACGATTATGGGAAAACCACAATTGTGAGATACAGTCACGATTACAGGAAATAAAAACACAATTGTGAGATAAACAGTAATAATTATGACATATTTATGGTTATGGGAAATAAAACCACAATTATAGGAAATAAAAATCACGATTGTGAAATATAAAGTAACAATTATGAGATATAATTATGGTTATGGAAATAAAACCACAATTGTGAGATATAGTCACAATTATTGTAAATAAAACCATAATTACGAGATATAAAGTCACAATTATGGGAAATAAAAACACAAAAGTGAGATATACAGTAGTCAAGATTATGAGATATCACAATTATAGAAATAAAGGAACATTTGGGAGCTGTAAGGGCACAACTATGAAATACAGTCACAATAATTAAATAAAACATTAGAACATGTCACTATGAATTGGAAATAGACTTTCAACTGACCCCCCCCCCCCCAAAAAAAATTAAAATAAAATGCTATATTGTTATTGAATAACCTCCCTACATTGCATGTTTACAGTAGTTAGCAAGTGGTATCCAGGTATCAAATCACAAATACAGTTAATTAATCTACATTTAAAAGTATCTCATCTATGAGTGTTCAATCATATAATAATCAAGAACAAAACTTTTAAACAGAGGCAGTGTTATATTTTGAATATAGTCATATATAAACACTGACAGAATACAAACTGCATATTACTTTAAAAACTAGTAGCTAATGTGCCATTTTGAAGCCTTGGTGTTTCTCTTTGTTCCACTTTATCTCCTTGTTTAATGGTTAAACAGAAAGTGAAAGGCAATTCTCAGAGGAAAAAGTTGTCACAGATAAATCCCAGACTCGGTCAGCCCTGTGATGGGAAATTTGTCAACGACAGCAGAACTCTTAGCTACTCCATCCGCGCATTTACAGCGCATTACAAACATTCAATGCAAAGAGGAATTAGGGGCCGTCTTCTCCATCTCTGTTACCAAGGAAACCGTCTGTGGCTCATTCCTCCTCTTTACGTTTGATAATGGCAGTGATGTTGTGATTAATGTATCCTGTATTAAATGTGCCTAACAAACCATGTGCCTGCACTTCATATGGCTGCATAAGAATCCTATCCTGACCATTTATACATCTCTATGTTGCTGATGGAGATTGAAAATTGAATCTGTGGTCCACCTTATCACGAGTCGAATCTAAATGATGGCCCAAGGCTCTTTTAGGTATAAAAGATGAAGCAGTGATGAGGAGAAGCACATTATAGCGAGGCTGCTGATTCTAGGTCCTTCTGATTTTGGATATAAAACAAAACTAAACAAAAACAAAAGCATTCTTTTTACACTTTCAAAAAGATATGTGGCAGTACCATAGATGGTATCATGTTAAACATTTGGTATAGTACTGAATGATTAAATATCATGTTATTACCATGATATGACAAGGCATTCCAAAGAGTAACATGATCGTGCAATGGTAAATGTCCCAAAGCATGGAGCAGCCATGATAAATGTTCAGAAAACATGGTATTACCATGCTGCACATACATACATGAACCCAAAACAAAAACCCCCCAAATAAAACAGAACATAAAACAAAAACTTTAAAACAAAACTGAAAAACCCAAACAAAAAAAACAACAACAACAACAAAAAAAAACAATACAAAACAAAAAACCCAAAACAACAAACAAAACAAAACCCCAAGACATACAAAAAAGAAAACACATAAACAAACAAAATGAAACTACTATGCTGAAAACCAAAGTTGAAATTTGGACCGTATACAGAATGCTGCCTGAAAAAGTAAGATCATTTAATAAACATCTGAAAAATGCAAAAATTAATATAGAAACAAGTCAATTTAATAGTTTTCTTTGGCCAAATTAGAAGGAATGCTTCTCCTGCATGCAGCTGAGAACTAAAGCCATCTCTGGAACAATGCAGAGACCTAATGCAAATATGATTTTAATCCTGGGAGCTTTAGCGTCATTTCATTATATATTGAAGCATAATTTTGTGATAATTTTGTGTGCTATCTATTGGAGAAGACCATTTATGGTTGCTCAAAGTACTTAGTCCACAATACAGCGTTACATGAGACTTTAATATATAGGGGGAAATATATACCAAATATAATATTTCTGAATATTTTTTATGTATATACATATTAAATAATAATTTCTCCTGCTACTTCAGATACAGACAGGCTTGGTTCTAGAATCAGTTCACTGAAGGTGCTTCTGAAATCAGTGAGGGTGCTCTAGCCTTTAATATATATCTATTTGGTCATATTTTAGCCCTGCCCATTGTTATGGTTATTGCAATGATAGTGACATCCGCATATAAATGTCGACACTGCGGATGTCACTCTCGTAACCTTGCAGTGTGTAAGCAGTAACTGGTCCTCTTAGCACTGAGGTGCTCTTGCTTTACGTTTGTTCCCTCTCCCACTTCGTAGAACTGGCCCTGGAGTTATACAACTAATTTCAAATAAAAGTAATGAGTAATTCATATATACTATTAGGTGTGAAAAATGATCAATATCATAAATATTGTCGAAGCCATAGGTATTCATCAAGCAATAGGTTACTGGCCGCCACATCAGTAGCACTAGGGGCGCTAAACTTCAGAGACGGTTAAAAAAAGCAAGAAATTGAATTTATATTTATATACATAAATATACATTGTTATTATTTAACTTATTTATCCACATTTTCTGTACACACACACACACAAAAGAAAAAAAAAAAAAAAAAAATGTATATATATATATATATATATATATATATATATATATATATATATATATATATTATTTGGTGGAAATTGTCATGGTACCTGTCAAAACAAATAATAATCATGGTGTTTTTTATACTATAAATGCAGAGTTTGTATCTTGCTCTAGTTTTCATACCTTCGCAGCTTCCACCATTCTGGCAGTGGCATCGGCCAACAGCTTGGCAGCCGCGAGCAGTTTCTTGGAATTGTCTACATCGATTTCAGCCTCGGCATCGGAGCGCATCGCATTCACCAGGTCCGAGGTGGCCTGGGCCAGAACCCGCGCCTGTCGTACCATTTCACCTGTAAATGTGAAAATAAATGCCATTTAAATGCCACAATATCAGCATGCTGTGTGGCCAGATTTTATATTTCTTCAGAAACATCTACTGGCATATTCTTGGCTCCATCCACAGCATATTCACTCACTGTCCTTGACTCCAGACTGGAGGAGAAAAAAAACCAACAGCCATTTCACGTTTCTTTGATGTGTGTGAATCTGGCTCCGCTGAAGCTGCTCTCTTTGAAAATCAATCTTTCTGCATTCTCTCTGCATATCGCTTCAGGAACCAAAGCGCTCAAATGGTTGTGCACCCGTATGACCTGAAGTACATCATTGATCAAGGGCCCTTTCAAAAGCGTGCCTACTCGTTTTCCATAAATGGACTCTGTATTTCCCGAACACCTACATAGATCCAGAAATACAAGCTTTGACAAGATTATCAAGGGAGAGAGGTGTGCTTAAGGGGTGTTTCACCTCTCGAAACATAGGACGGATTCAGTGTGAAAATAGTAAGCTTGTTAAATCAAGCAGCATTCAGCCATTTTATTTTCTCCATTTCAGAGTTAAATGAGAGAGAGAAAAAAGGCTGGGCTTGATTTGATTCACTTCAAAATGAAAAGTAGGCTTTTCGTAACAGAATGAAGTCAGAGCTGAATACAAGTTCGCAGCTGAATGTAGGCGACAACCTCACTTCTGAAATAACTCCATGTTTGAGGATGCTTTTTGACTGGGATGTGGAGACTAGAGGTCAGGTTCATCTTTGAGAACATCTCAATGTATTTAAACAGAAACACTTCTTTTATAAATGCAGCGCATTTGCCATTATTTGCATTAAATCGGTTAATTAACTGCAAACAGTAGCCTAAAAAAATGCTTAAAAAGCTGTTTGGCTATTGGTTGCTGAAATTCACATTTCTGAACTTCTTTGATTTGTGGTTTACCAAAAAATGGTATTTGGTGGGTTAAAAAAAACATTTATGAATAGATTACTTAATATGTTTGGATAATTATTTTGTTTAAAAATTATTATTTTATTATTTTTTTTTATTCTATCTGTTTTCTTTTTATTTATTATATTAGTTAAAATCCCATGCTACGTGTACTGTGTTAACCTAACTGAGACTTGTTATAGCACTTATATATCATTGCTCTTTTTGTTGTTTTTAATTGCTTCCACTGTCTTCATCTGTAAGTCGCTTTGGATAAAAGCGTCTGCTAAATGAATTAATGTAAATGTAAATGTTTAAATGACAAATGTTTAGCTAAACTTAAAAAAAAAGTCAACTATTTTTTAAATAAATAAATTGGCCTTAACAACAATAGTAATAATAATATCAAGCATCATCATCAATAAAATTGTTTATTGTATTTGCAATAATATAAAGAGATCATACTTTTCATGTTAGAATTAAAAAAATATATTTAGATATAATTCTATAATTTCATCCATCCATCTATCCATATCCTGTCTGAAAAATACGAAGGATTTAATCCCTCTTAATGTTCAAATTGGATCTAAAACATGATATTATATTTTCTGAAATTATTTTAATGAATTTATTTTTGAGTGCATTTTGAGTGATTAATCTGTAAAACAATCAATAAAAAAGGAATAATATTTTTTTTATTTAAATTATAAAAAATAGATTTATTATTTATTGTAATATAAATTATTAAGTTATTCAAAATGCTAAATATATCCAATTGCAAATATTAAGTAATGTTAAGGTCACATGGCTTGAGTGATGTCAGCAAAAAAAGAAAATATCAGCAAATTACTACTGATGAATCATGCACAATACAAACCATAACATTTATTAAAGCAAACAGAGTCAAATATTGATTTATTGTGAACTTTCTAGGTAAACAAATCTTTGATGATGATGATTTGTTGGCTCAGGTTGTTTATCGTGTTCCATGTTTAACTTGAACAGTTGCAGTCAACCCCACCGGCAGCTTTTGCCATGTGTTTTCCTTTAAAAAGTTCAAAGACAGGGCGTGCGTGATTGAGAGCAGATTAGATGCTCTGTAGTGGTTTTATATGACATGTTTTAGAAAACCTCTCGGGCACAGAATCTTTTGAGGATTCTTTAGACGTACGGCCATAGCATAACAAACATATTCAGTTTTGAAAACAGCCCAAAAACATAGCTCAGACCACAGACAAAATCACTTTTAAGGACATCACGGAGTCAAAATAAACTGGGGTCAAATTCTCCCAGAAAAACAACAGGTACAAGATACAAAGGTTGAGCAAAGCTAGCAAGCTAAATATTTGTCTGCTCATGCTATTGGAGAATAAATGTTGCTTACGCTTCACCTGAATTAGGGCTGTGAGCGGGTGAGATGCTAGCGCACAACTGAGAGCTTCAAAATGAGGCCAGGAACACCATAAAAATTGTGCAATTCTGAATATGGAAAAGCTAATCCTATCATGTCACAGCACAGATATGCTTTGTTTGGACGATGTGCCTGAAAGATATTAAAGCTCTCTTGCGTATTACTGTATGCTAATTTGACTTTGATTTCCATTTATTAAATTAATTCTCTGTAGCCTGGAATTGTTTTACTTCCTGTGGTAGAGGCCCATCTATTGCATTTAGTGGCGCTTTTCAAGGCAAAAATCACTTGTTTTATTGCTCATTTGTGTGGTTAGGGGATTTGAACAATCCCTTAACCCCAAGTAATAAACATTGGCGCATAATTCCTCCAGCAATGTGCATGATAGCTCAAATTCGGCAGCTTGTTGAAAAGAGGTGTGCTATTACTTATTGTTCAACCAAATGTTTTTTGGTGGAGAACGCAGGCAAAGAAAACTCTGAAATTACATTAGGTCGCATCTAGGGATCAGTCACACTTGAAGATGAGCACTTTTAACCCCACAAAACACCTTAGCAAACCCATTGTGATTATTCTGGCAAATTTTAGGAAGCTATTGGTTCTGGACAGACTCACCAGCGTCCCCCATTGAGGTGAAAATGCTCTCCGTCACGGTCATGATGGTGTCGGTGGCCTGGTCGTAGCGTCCGATTGGCTCGCCGCAGCTAGCGTAGTGGCGCACGTGCTGCAGCAGGTCGCTGAGGGCCTGGCTGACCGCTCCAGCCGCCATGTTCACCTGTCGGAGCAGCTCGCCCTCCTCTGAGGCGGCGTGACACGCCTTCACACAGCCCTCCACCGATCGCTCCACCAGACGGCCCGCCTCCACCAGCTGCTCCTGACACACCGGGGAGGAGATGGTGGGGCTCACCACCTACAACAATCGCACATTCACCGAAACAGACAGAAGACATTGTGTTCAGAATAGCGACAGATTATTTTGGGCATCAAGTGTAAGGAAGTGTGTGTTTTTAGAGCTGAAAATGAAAATATGAACTCCAAACTGAAATAAGTGACAGAAAACAACATGACACATTATTAAAAATTAAAGGAAAATGAAATAGTGACCAACTGGTGTATCACTGCAGCAAGCTCATAATCATGCCTTTATAAGTTGGAAATAGGACATTTCCGATGATTATATATAAATATGTGTGTGTGTGTGTATAGTGTGATCGCTCCATTTAGGAGTCCCTGACTCGGTTGGAAGAGGTGGGCAAGAGCACAGTTCAGTTATATATAGATCAGTGAGTGTGAGTGCTAACCGCGTCAGTAAAGATTATATCTTTAGCATTTTTCAGATTGGATCCAATAAACACAAATATATTTTATGCATCTTAATGTTTGTAGTGTTTCTTTGTAACTATTATATTTTGAATTTAATTTTCCTTTCATTAAGTTTTTTTTATGTGCACTTTGAGTGAATATTTTGCTCATTTTATTACTTTAAGCAAAAAATTGTATATATATTTATATATTATGATCAAATTATGTCATACCATACACTACCATTCAGGTTCGGGATGAGTAAGATTTTTTTTATTAAAGAAATGATTACTTTTCTTCAGTAAAGATGCATTTAATTGACCAAAATTAAAGCCATTTAACATTAAAGCTATTTAAAATGTGGCATTTTCTTATTTCATATAAATGCTGCCTTTTGAACTTTATATTCATTATATATATATATATATATATATATATATATATATATATATATATATATATATATATATATATATATATATATATAGTCTCAAAAAGAATTGCATCAGTTGCATCACATTAAAAAAACAAAGCTGCATCATGTTATACTGAAGAAAGGGGTAATAATGCTGAAAATTCAGCTTTGATCACTGGAATAAATAATATTTTTAAATATATTAAAACAGAAAACATATTTATTTTAAGTTGCATAAATATTTCACAAGATTTCAGCTTTTACGGTCATTTGTAATCAAATAAATTCAACACAAGACGTTTTTGAAAAACATTAAAAAAAAGTACAGACCCCAAACACTAGCCAACTAACATCAACAAATAGATCATTTTCTCTCCAGACAGATGTGTTTTAGTCACTGATCTCTCTCTCTCTCTCTCTCTCTCTCTCTCTCTCTCTCTCTCTCTCTCTCTATATATATATATATATATATATATATATATATATATATATATATATATATATATGACTGGATCGCTCATTGCGTTCTAAACTGCCAACAGACAGTGAAGCCACCGGTAGTGTTCGATCCGCCATCTTAATAATCCCTACCAGCAGAGAGCACCATTGAGTTACATTCAAGCCGCTTTTCTAAAATAACTCTATTTGAAGCAAATCAGTCAAACGGGACTCGATTTTATGTTACGTTACGTGTAATAAATTAATGTTTACTTCAGATGTTATCTGCAGTGTTTAGGGTGTTTTGGGGCAGGATAAGCGATATATTTAAATCGTTTAGGTGGGTGTGTCTGCTGCGCACTGATGAGTTAGACAACGATCCAACACAAAATATACCTTATTTCTTTATGGACATAATTATTCAGGAATGATTAAACATGAACGTTTTAGTATCAGAAATGGATTTTAATACATTACAATGAATAATACAATTATGTTGTTAATATTGCTCTATAATGAAATTAAAAGCTTAACTTACTATCTGGGAAATAAAGCTTTATGTCTTTAAATCCATACTGTATATAGTCAGTTATTTCTCTGAATAAATTCAGATTTCAGAACGAACACTTTGTCGTTTGTTTTATATGTTGAGGTTGTGTCCGTCTGATGTTTATCGTGTTCATGATGCTCACTACTGTAATGAACGTAGCTTTTTAATATTTTTTTTAATAGGGGAAATTCCCGACATTTAAAAATTTACCGTTTACATGCCTAGGGTGTTTGCATTGTAATAATGTGCAGAGATACTTCATATTTATAAACGCTGACTTGTTAGGTGATGTTTTCTCATTAAAATCATACAAATTCCTATTAATTCAATAGAATGTTTTCGCACACTAGAGATTCACTTTCATGACGTCATGAGCAATCCAGTTCTATGTTATAGATCAGTGGTTCTAGTGTATTAAGTGTGTTCTAGTTTAAAGGTCATCAGTAATATTTACAAATTACCAGCAGCATTCACTCCCCAATAAACTCTGATAAGTACCTTTGTACAGGCCACCAGCTGTGAGGTGGAGAGCGCGCACTGCGTGGCGGCGGTAATGACTCGGTTCTGCAGCGCCGTGTCCTCAGCCACCTGTGCCACGTTCTTGGCTTTCAGCACCAGCATGGCAGCAGCATTAGCTACGGCTTTAGCCAGGTTCATCATAATGTCCTGAAACATATTCGTCATCAGAGCAACACACTGTGAGGCAACCTGGCCAAGACTAATGAATCAAACAACAAGGATAGAGTTTAACAGAATAAAACAGAGGGCAATAAAAGGCTTTCAGAGGCTAACTGACTGTGACAGCATCAGCTGAACCACACTAAATCAAATTTTACGTGTAGAAAATGGGCGCTAAAGTGTTTACAACAAGAGAAAACTGCTTTGCCAAGAAATAATGAGATGAGAAGCATGTGATTGGCTGAGGGATTTGACATGAACCAATCAGTGAATGCAGGCAAACAAGAGAGCACAACAGAAGTTGCAGATCCCATTTTTTGCAGAAAAATCCCATTCATTTTTTACCCATTTTATCCAGATATATATTTCCAGATACCTGGAAAACATCTGCTGTGTACAAACATCTGATAAATATCTTTAGATGTCAGTTACACACATTCTAAAATAACCAAACTCCTTAAAGACATTTTAGGTAATACTTTAGTATAGGGTCCAATTCACACTAATAAGTAGTTGCTTATTAACATGTATATTATTAACATATTGGCTGTTTATTAGTGCTTATAAAGAACATATAATGCATGACATCTATAATCCTACCCAATACCCTAAACTTAACAACTACCTTATAAACTATTAATAAGCAGAAAATAAGGAGTTAATTGAGGCAAAAGTCATAGTTAATGGTTAGTTAATAGTGAGAATTGGACCCTAAAATAAAGTATGACCAAAAATTATTTATTTATTATCTTTGTGCATTTATTCCAGAAAGAAAGACGCACCTGGAACCTCTCGTCAGTTTCTCCTTCTCCCATTTGTTTCAAAAGATCTCCGCTGGCCTGGCCGATGCTGCCCGCCGCCGTCAACACCGTCTGTCTGGGCTGTGGGGTGATATTGGCACATAAGAAATGACCCTCGTAATGCCACCGCAATGTCTCAAAACTCAAACGCACAGCTAATCACATCCTGTCTATCCGCTCTGCACCCCACTACAATTACCCTGTCGAGCACAAGCCAAACAAGTAAACAGATTGTGACTGCGCTCCGAAAACCAGGATGGAAAAACACAGCTTAACGAGTTCATTATCAAATCCGCCTGTAAACAGTAGTGCGTTATTGGTGGATTAGATGTGAAGGGGTCGAGGGTTTGCATGCTTGCATTCATCACCTCTCCAGAAGCTGGTTCCACGGCTCTGAGCAGGTCAGAAACAGCCCCTGTGAGGGTCCGGGCCGCCCCCATTAGATTCTGCCCGCTGCCCACCTCGTCCTCCATCAGAGCCGCAAGGAGCTTCACCCCTTTGGACATCTCGGTCAGGTTGGAGGAGATGGTGGTGATTGCGCAGCCCACGGCGGTGTAATCCGTGTCCGTAGGGTCACCTGGAAGGATTGGAAAGAGACATGGACAAAGAGTGAGAGATTCGAGTTCACTCAAAACCAGAAACACACTGTCAGTAATTATTCACATATTCTGGAAATGGTGGTGGCAGAAATGAATTTTTCTTTGATATTTCTGAATTAAAAAGGCTCATTTGTCTTGTTAAGGATAATTAAAAATATTATTAAAAAGTAATGTATTAATAAAATTAAAGATATCTATTATTTTGTGTCTCAAATACATACAATTAAACCATAATTAAATCAGAATTTCACAATTTCTGCATAACTTGACAAGTACTGTCACTGTTAACTGAAAAACTATAAAAAATTATTTTCAGCAATTTAAATTAAACTGAAACAAGATAAAATGTTACTATTAGAAGAACAAAAATTATCTAAAATAAAAATTAGAAATAACTGAAATAAACAAATTTAAGTATTGAAATTGCTTAAACTAAAAACAAAAGTAAAAAATATATATATATATTGAAAAATATCACATAAAATTACTAAACTTTACATTTTAATTTAACAATTACAATAAAAACTGAGAATATAAAATTAACTTAATTCAACTGAATCATAATTTCACAAGTTCTGCGTAACTCGACAGGGGCTGTAATTGTTAAATGAAACCAAAACTACTAAAAATCATTATAAGTAATTGAAATGAAACTAATTATTATTATTTTTTAATTAGAAGACAATCTATTACAAAAATGAATAACGATATCTCTGAAATAAATACGTTAAAATACTAAAATTATTTAAACTAAGAACTACAAATTAAAGCTACTGCATATAGAAAAGAAAAAAAAATTAAAATTAAAAATAAGAATATAAAAATGAAATTAATTCAAATAATAATTACAACTATAATAGTATGTAAATAATATGAAATTAACACTACAAAACTACAGCTTCGAAATGATAGTTTTAAAAATGTAATAAATCATATATTTATATTACTGACTTCAGTATTTTAAGACCAAATTTGATAAGTAGGAAAAATAAACAATGATTCGATAAACTGATGAATTGTTCCCAATAGCAAGTCGAGCCAATTTTTCTTTCATGGCTTTAACAAGCACCACTCAGATCTGCAACGTGCTAATAATGTGATCATTATTAGTGATCTCACTCAAAATGAGATCCATATGAAGCCAAACACACATGCATTCCATCTCTAGTGCACACATCCACACTTCACATCATATCCTAACAAGATCCTCAGGGCATGAGAACAGATGTAAAGCACAGGCTGCAAAAAAGCAGTAAAGTTTGAGCCGGGCTGCTGGTTAACAGGCAAATCTCTGCACTATCAAACAGATGGCATGAGGAGATTAAATCCAGCAAAAAACCTGGTCTGGTCTGCATGGAGGCTCTCCAGAACGTAGGAAGAAATACACAAATCCTGCCAAACAGTTCAGCTTCAGGACAACAAACTTCACATTCATTAATGGAAATATTTATTAGTGCAATTGGAGAGTGACTTATTATTCAGCAGTGAGAGGAAACATTTTTCCTTCATCAGTTGCTGGTATAAACCAAGAAAAGTAGGTAATGCATGTGTCAATTTCTTCTAAATCATCATCTTTTCATCCACTAGTGGTATTGGACAAATTATGTGTATTCATTTATGGCCTGAAATAATGTCCAACAGTGTATACTCATCACAGCAGTCATTTTTAGGAAAGTTATGATCATTTCCAACATAAATTTCATTTCCACCACATTGTTTGCCTTGCTAGGGATAATTTAAAAATGTGATTCTTCCATAATACACACTAAAATAATAACGGCAGTTTTTGCAGAATTTGTCATATTTGTAGCTCAATTTGAAAAGATGCACAAATGGAATTTTTATTTTATTTACTTCAATACAATTTTATTAAACTGTATTACATAAAAGTAAAAAGTACTGAAAAGAAAATGACACCATGTATTGTTTTGAATGTCAATAAAGGTCCAGAAGGTTTATGGGTAATTTCTTATTCGGTTACATACCGGCAGTGAGGTTGACCACTGACGCGGTTCCAGCCGTGATGGCGTCCACTTGGGAGTGAATCTCGTGTTTGGATTCATCCACCTTGTTTTGAACCCACACTCTGGATGCCTTTTTGGAGAAGTGAAAGGACAGTGAATATTAGCATAATCATGTCTTTTTTCTAAGAAATAAGGTTCACAGCAATGCAACATCATTATTTTTGCACTAGTTGCACACTTTGCATTAAAAAAAGTGTATTTTTCTTAGTATAATTTCTTACCATATCTTGTCCTAGTGGTGGAAGATCGTCTACCTCTCCCAGGTCAGATTGTGCCTGCTGGACAGCCTGCATACTGGTGTTGATAGTTCCCATCAGTGCTTGCTGGGCCAGACTCTGACGGCACAGGAGTCATTTTAAGCAAAAAAAAAATAGGCTTTTAATAAATTCTACGGATGTACGCAAACACAAGGTAGATATGCATCTATTTAGCACATTGCAGTGTATGAATACATTTTTAAGGGAGAAAAGTTAACAGTCAATGGTGTAGTTATGTATTGCTCACACAGCAGTCACTTTCAAACCAAGGAGCTTTCTGTCTGTCAAAACGGCGCAAATCCCCCAAAAAACTTGAAGTGACTGCACAAAAATAAAAAAAAATTCACTAAAAATGGTACTGTCAATGTGCACGTTAACATGCTGTACACACCTAGTGGTTTAATGCCACAAACATTTGAAGATAAATTAGTAAATGAAGATAAGCATGGGCAAACCTTTGACCATTAAAGGGTTACTTCACCCCAAAATGAAAATGTTGTCATTAATCACTTACCCCCATGTCATTACAAACCTATAAAAGATTAATTCATCTTCGGAACACAACGACTTAAAAAATAATGACTTTATTGAACAATTTGTCTCCACTGTGTCTCTCCGCATCACCTTAGTGGCATTTTGGAGAATATCTGCTGAACGCAACATACAAACTTTTGTGTCAGCCGTACCACAAGGACACGCTGTTCTTGTTCAAATAAAACCATAAATACATGTCGAAAATGTTTCCTTGTGGCACGGCTGATACAGCGTACGCTGCTTGTTTTTAGCGGATATTCTCTAAAATGAATGATGCGGAGAAACCCTGAGGATTACGAATTGTAGAATAAAGTTGTTATTTTAGTTTTCTTTGCATACAAAAATTATACTCGTCGCTTCATAACATTACAGTTGAACCACTGATGGCAGATGGACTATTCTGACAGTGTTTTTCATGCTTTTCTGGACATTGACAGTGTAATTTACTTGGCAGTCAATGGGACTGTCACAAGCCTCCCAGTTTTCATCCAAAATATCTTCAATAGTGTTCGGAAGACGAACAAAGCTTTTACGGGTTTGGAACGACATGGTGATTAATAACAAAATGTTCATTTAATGGTGGAGTATCCATTTAATTTACACAACAAAAATGTTTTGGGGACCTGAAAATGCTAACTTTTGAATACAAAAAATGATGTTATTGTTTTTGAAAAGTATACTGTATTCTCAAGTGAAGTGAGTTGAGGCTTGGACCCGGAAACAGTGCTTCTTATGTTATCGGTTAACAAAGTTATTTACTTAAAAAAAAAAAAAAAAAAATCTAATTTTCACTTCGTTTAACTAGATAAACTAAAATAGCGAACTGAAACTTAAATAAAAATTAATTAAAACACAATTTACTACAGTAAAAATAAAAAGTACAATAGTGTCTTAAATATTAAAATTTGTAGACTAAAATAGCAGTGCAGAGAAGACCTGATAAATGCTACGTAACCATCAATTTTAATAATTCACCTAGTCGCCACAATCGAAGACCTGAAAGCAACAAACAACCAATTATCCTAATTATCAAATGTGACAGTCTAATTTACAATATGTTAGGCACAAATAAATCACAATGAAGATTTAGGCAACAGATGGAACCGTGAAAGCAGAACTGCTCTGCATATGATGCGACCGTGATATAAACATCATTGCAGTTGCACATTCTCACCAGAGGGGGCATGTGTCCTCTGTGCATCTGTCCCATGGTGATCTGCTGTTGAGACGAGGGCATGGTGCCCATGTTGAATGTGTCGGGGCCCCCAATTGACCCCGAGCGCATGATGCCAGGCAGCGCCACCGACCCGTGCTCAACTCGACCCACCCGATTAAACTGCTGCTGGAGGATGGTGGACCTATGAAGAAGTAATGGCACATTATCAGATGCTGTCAGCCTGCATTCACCCTTATATCTGTGAATGATGGTTGTTGTTGTTGTTATGGTAATTACTGACAGCCATTAAAACCAGCTGAGCGATGCTTCCCTATCCGCACCAGGAAAACAGACGCTTCAGGCACTATTGCTTAATTACAGCTCATTGTGAGAGGCCTCAATTTTTGGATTATAGTGCTAGAAGTAACATGAGTAGGCTGGCACAAGGACAGACTCAGGCACTGATGCCCGATGTGTCCCCCTCTCCAGCTGAGAGAAGTGGGATGCCGTCGACCATAACAACCACTTTTCAGGCAGCGCTTGAGAGGACGTGACCCATCTGTACATCCCATTCTGATAGAACCAGAGCCCAGCCACTGAGTGTAAAAGCACTGCTGGAGTTGAAGTATGGGGCCATACTTTAAATATTTTTCTTTTTGTTTTTAAAAATCTTTTAATCCTAAAAAAAGAAAAAGTTCAGACCAGATTTTCCAAACAGTTTTAGAATTTTGGATCTTACTATATGTAAGAAACAAATATATAGTTTTATTTTTCATAAATTGTCATGTTATTAGTGTTATTTTCTTTTCATTAACAAATAAATAAAGTTGTACAAAAAACGTGTAGCTAAATGTATTACTACTGTTATCTATTAGTTAAATCTAATACTGCTATTTATCACTGTATTACTATACAGATGCATGTAAAGTAAAATTAATTCAGTGTAAAAACTGTGGAACTTTACATTTGTTTGGAAAACCTTATCAAATGTGATAAATATCAACCCTGTTACCATCTTTGTAGTGTGTAGTAAGAACCTGTTTAATTAAAAGTTGGCTAATTTTATCAGTATCAAAGATAAATGATGCTTTAAAAAAAAACATTAAACTGTAAAACAGTTAACCCTGTTATGGTGATTTTGAATAGTAAGCAATTAAGGAATTTGATATTTGTAGAAATAGAAGTATTTTGTTCACTTTCTAGTTTCACAACCTTGTACAGAAGGCTTGTATTGTCAAATTATACCGTAAAACTGCCAACTCCATTAGCAATATTTTGTATAGTATGTAACTGATTACTGATAATTGGTTATGTAGAAACATCAATTATTCTCTTTATAGTGGTATGACTTCAAGAAAAAGGCTTTTAAAGTCAAATTAAAATATAAAAAAGTCAACCCTGTTACTGTGACTTTGTATAGAAAATTTCAGATAATTGAATAATTTCTATTCATAAAAATATCAGAATTAAATTATCTAAGAAGCACCTTGAAATTTGATTTTGACTGAACAGCAAACCCTGTTAAAATTATTTTCAATAGTAAATAATGGATTATTCACAACTAGATTTGCAGAAATATCAGCATTCTCTTTCTAAAGTAAAAACTGTCATCTCTGTTACTGCCAATCTTTATATAGTACCTTTCTGAAGCCATAATTATATTATAAATATAATTACTTTGACTTCTTAATAACACTTATTTGTTTGTTAGAATGTTTGAAAATTTACAGAAATGTACTTACCCAAACTGCAAAAGACAACAGTTACTCAGAATGACCCAAATACATAAATACCAAGATATATTTACTGAGCGGCTGAGAAATAGCGATGTAGGAAGGGAAATATTCATACATTCACTATCTCTATCTCTCTCTTCCAGAAACCTGATAGCCTAAATTACGTTTTGCTGATGAGGTAGCGCTTTTTGTGGAAATAATAATCTCGCTCTCTTGCCCTCAGCGCCTTCCACATCAAGGGTAAAAGAGGAGAAAAATGTGTCTCCATCTCCTTGTGATCGAAAATGGCAGCGTGCTGCCCGAGCATTTCCTCCAATGTCATTAGACATCTTAGTGCCACTATGAGGTGAATACAAATGAAACACAGTGATTCAAAAAAATAAATAAATTGTTTTAGGTGTGTAATCACAATGCAATTAAAAGTATTATGAAATGGCTGTTGCCTGAAACAGATTCATCCAGCAAGGTGGATTCCTTATCATAGACCAAACCAAACTGATCCTTACTAACATTTTCATGTTCATTTTGTGGAAAACAGTGGATAATATGCTTTGATTATTTTGTTACATTCGTCATCATTTGTCATTGTCATTTTTGTAAATCCTGTCAGATTTTGCTACCTCCCATTAAAACAGATGGTAGCATAATTCGTTAGCGAAAAGTGCTACCTATCAGATTTTGCTTCCAGCATGATATGAATAAAGTGTGAGGCTTTATTAACATGTACACCT